>NW_027189163.1:762457-1062457 GCF_040958095.1 Procambarus clarkii
TTTCCCGTTCTGATGCCTATCAAGCCTTGTTTGGTCCCGCTTCGTGGGCCAAATACTTTGATCTCCTCCCACTTGATTCTGCGCCTCCTGACGATTTCTCCCTCCATCGGCATCTTGTTGATTCCGTGGATGCCTCCGTTACTTTCAACCCCACTCGTCTTGGTACATGTGTCGTTGCTGCTCCTTTTCAGGATGCAGCTTCCCGCTTGGGTGCCTTATCCTGCCTTGGCGAGACCCCAGTTTGGGTCTCAAAGAACGCTCAGTTGAACGCCAGTGTTGGCACTATTCTCCTCCCGCCCCATGTTGCGACCGGTGTTCGGAATCTGCAGGACTGCCACGATGATATTCGGCATATCCTCGATGCCCAAGGCCATTCTGTCCTCCAGGTGGACACGTTTACTCGTCCCTCTCGTGGTAGTCGCCGTCAACCCCTCTGGGTTGTGAAGATTACCTTTGATGGTAGGACCCTTCCACCCTGTCATTCTTGCTGGTGCCAGGTGCTCTGTCCAGGAGTACATTCCTTCTCCTAGGCTCTGCAACAAGTGCTGGAGGTTTGGGCATGGTGCCCTCTGCTGCTCTGTGACTCTCTCTCTCTGTCCTTTGTGTGGTGGCGAAGGTCACTCTATGTCGGAGTACACTTCTCCCCAGGCTTGCTGCCTCGACTGCGTTGAGGCCCATCCTACCTTCTCCCGTTCGTGTATCAATTACAAGCTTGAGGCAGCCGTCCTCAACTTGAAGCACCGGGAGCGTTTATCTTTTCCTGAGGCGAGGCGCCAGGTTCCTTGGCTCCCGCCTTGTGCTCAAGTCTTATGCTCGCGTGTTGCACTCTTCCACTCCTCGTCCTTCCCACCTTCCTCAGACTCGCAACCGTTTCTGGGCCTTGGACCCTGATACGCCCACTGCTCCTTCTGTTCCTTTGAGTTCTGTTCCGAAAGGTCCCCCCTCCTGGTCCTCTGTCTGGGGTTCCCCTTTCTTTCTACCCAGTCTGTCATGTCTCCTGTGTCGTCTTCCTCGTCTCCCTCCGTTCCTTCTTCCCATCCTTCTCCTCCGTCTCTTGACTCTCCCCGCCGCCTGTTCGGTGCGGGCTGATGAACACACATGACGGCCGTCATGTGTATTCTCCTTCAGCTTCTGTGGAGACGCTGGGAATCCGTTGCCCAGTACTTGGTTGCTGGGACACCTGTCTTTCAGTCAGAAGCGTAAGCCTGGCTCCTCTCCTTCCTTCTCCCCAGCGGGTAAGAAGGCTTCGCTCTCTTCCTCGGCCCTACTTCTGACACTCGCTCCTTCCCCTCCCGTTTCGGCGGTTGCGCCCCCTGTTATCTGCTATGGAGGTTTCTTTGGCCCCAGCTTCCCTCTAGGTTGCTGCCCTTGCTGAGGTGCGCTCCCCTCTTTCTTTTTACTCTTCCTGCTGCTGTCCCTGACTGCTCCTCTCGTTTGTCTCCTTCCTTCAGGAGCCCGCCAGTCTGCTTATGGTCTGTTCTCCCGCTTCCTTCCTCCGTCTTTGCTCAGTTTACCATGTCCCCTAACCCTGACTTTGCTGACCCTGATTCCGACCCTGATCTTCTTTAATGTGCTATGTTGCTCTTTCGCCTTTGTTTCTTCTTTGTTCTCTGTTATTCTTTCTCTTCTCGTCGACGTCTAATCTTCAATGGAACGTTTGGGGTTATTACGCCAATTACCTTGAACTCCAACTTCTGATTTCGGGGTTTTCGCCCTTTGTGTCTGTCTCCAGGAGCCGATGCTTGGTGCTCGTCCTGGTCGCTTTGTGGCTTTCTTTCTCCCCCCCCCTCCCCAGCTGTTGCTGGGGCTCCTAACTCTTCTGCTCTCTTGATTCGCTCTGATGTTACCATTGTCCCCCATACTTTTTCCTTCGCCTCTCCATTGTTCTGCTGGTCGAATCTTTGTGGGGGGGGGGGGGAAATGGTACACCGTTTGTTCCTTATCTCCCCCCCCCCCAAGTGTCCCGCTTTCTGTTCCTGATCTGAAAACACCTACTGGACTTCTTGCCGGAGCCAGTGCTCCTGCTGGGTGACTTCAATTGTCATTCCCTTTGGGGTGATGTTCTGACGAACACCCGGGGTCGCCTTCTTGAGCAGTTTATCCTCTTTTCTTCCTGTCTCATCTGAATTCTGGTGAGCCCACGCATTTGGAATCTCGACTCGCATCCTTTCCTGTTCTTTCTCTTTGCACGTCTTCTCTTTACTTAGATTTCATGTGGCATGTTCTTGATGACCTCCATGGCAGTGACCATTTCCCCAACCTTGTTACCTTTTACTCCTCACCCTTCCTCTCCTTCCCCAGGGGGCAGTTTGCTAAAGCGGACTGGAACTTATTTCCCTCAGTGCTGATGCTCTCTCTGACCTCTCCCTTTTGCCTCTCTCCTTCTTATTCATGACACTGTCTTCGACGCTGCCCTCCGCTCTATTCGACGCTGCCCTCCGCTCTATTCCTCGCTCTTCCTCTCGGGGTCCATGAAGTGCATTCCTTGGTAGAATGCAGACTGTGCTCGGGCTGTCTGCTGTAAGCGTGCAGCCTGGAAGAGAGCCCGCCGTCGGCAGACGGACGATTCTTTTCTTTCGGAAGGCGTGTTCGGTGGCCTGTAGGGCCATCCATACAGCTAAACGTGAATGTTGGGCATTTTATATATCCCCCATTACGTCCAAAACTCCCCTGCCACAGATCTAGAAGCGTATCCGCAAGATAGCGGGTAAGTTCTTTCCCGATGTTTCACCGGTCCTTCACCTCCGTGGTACTCTTGTGGCGGACCCGTTGCACGTTGCTACCGAACTAGGGTTCCCACTTTCCTTCTGTTAGCTCTGGTCTTCATCTTCCTCAATCTTTCCTTCTTCGTTAACCTCTCCTTGAATCTTGGCATTTAGATTTCTGCACTCGTCTTCGACTTCCCTATAATGATCCCTTTCTCTCTCTGTCTCTCTCTCTCTCTGAACTTCGTTCTGCCCTGGCCCTCTGCGGTTCTACGGCGGCGGGCTCCGATGACATTCCTTATGAGATGCTTCGCCATCTCTCTCTGTGCACGTCTCGGTATATACCAAGTCTGAATAATCGGATGTAGGAGTCGTCGTCAGTCCCTGAGGACTGGCTCGATGCTGTTGTCCTCCCTGTTTGCAAGCCAGGGTCTCTGGGATCATCCCCTAAGGACTTTCGCCATATTGCCCTCAAAAGTTGTCTGCAAACTTTGAACGTATAGTAAATGTTCGTCTGTGGTTCCTGGAACACAATCACCATCTCTCCTCTTATCAATTTGGCTTCCGCAAGTGGCGCAGCACAACAGATGTCCCGGTGAACTTGGAGGTCTATATTCGTACTGCTTTTGCTGGGAAGACCATCGTTATTGCTGTCGTTTTTGTCTTGTAAAAGCCTTACGACTCGTCTTGGCAATTTCGTATTCTATCCCAGCTTCATTCATTTGGCCTTCGTGGTCATCTCCCTCTTTTTCAGCAGCTTCCTCTCTCGTCGTTCCTTTCGGGTGAGGCTTGGTACTGTTCTCTTTGCCTCATTTCAGCAATACGAAGGTATGTACCAGGGTAGTGTTCTGAGCACTACTTTTTCTGGTTGCCCTCAGTGGTCTTCTTTCCTCTCTTCCTTCAGGCGTCGTCTTCGCTCTGTCGATGATCTTACCCTTTGCTGTCAGGGTGATGATTCGCCTCTCCTTCAACGCCAGCTTCAACTTGAGATTGATGTCGTGTCGTCTTGGGCCACCGATCATGGCTTAGTTCTCTACTACAAAGACTTGTCATGACTTTAACTGGGAAACGGGTCTTTCTTCGTCCCTCTGTCACTTCATGGTCATCCCCTTGAGTACAAAGATTCCGCGAAGCTTTTGGGGTTATTTTTTGACACTACTTTGTCTTGGTCTCCACATATCTCTTACCTCAGTGTTGAGTGCTCTAAGGCCCTTGCCTTCCTTCGGGTATTGTCCCATACTTCTTGGGGAGCGGATAGGCGCGCACTCCTTGCACTACATTACTCTCTCGTCCTGTCTTAGCTCGATTATGGTTGCCCTGCTTACTCGTCTGCTTCTCCTTCTACGCTTCGCCGTCTTGATGCTTTGCATCATACTGGGTTGCGCCTCATTTCTGGTGCCTTTCGTTCGACTCCCACCCTCAGCTTGCATGTTGACACTGGCTTCCTATCTCCTCAGGATCGCCGTGATCGCTGTTGTCTTCGCTATCTTGCGCGGTCCTTGCAACATCCTTCCTCTCGCCTCTGTTGTGCTTTAACTTTTACTCCTCCTGCGGTTCCTGTTCCTCTTCATCACCTCCCTTTTTCTGTCCGGTTATCTCGCTTACAGGATTCGCTTTCCGTTCGTATTTCTAATGTTTCTCTTCGTGTTTCTTCTTTGCCCCCGTGGAGAGTCGTCCTTCCGCAGTTCTGTACATCCATGACCTGCATCCCTAAAGCTTTTACCCCTCCTACGGTTCTAAAATGCCTTTTCCTTGAGCACCTCCCCCCCGATCCTTTCCCGTAATAGTACTTAAAACGCCTTGTTTGGTCCCGCTACGTGGGATAAATACTTTAATCTCCACCATCTGGATTCTACTGATCCTGACGAATTTCTCCCTCCATAAACACCTTGTTGATTCAGTAGATGTCTCTGCTACTTTTAATTCCACCAGTTACGGTACACGTATCGTCGCTGCTCCTTCTCAGGATGCAGCTACTCGCTTAGCCGCTTTGTCCTGCATTGGAGAGGCCCCTGTTCGGGTCTCCACAAACGCTCGGTTAAATGCCAGTGTTGGCACTGTTCTCCTCCCACACCATGTTGCAACTGGTGTTCGGGACTTCAAAGATTGCCATGAGGATATTAAACATATCCTCGAAATCCAAGGCCATTCTGTCCTCCAGGTGGACACGTTTACTCGACCCCCTCGTGGTCGTCGCCGTCAGCTCCTTAGAGATGTAAAAATCACCTTTGATAGTAGGGCCCTTTCGCCCTATATTATTCTTGCTGGTGCCAGATGCTCCGTTCAAGAGTACATTCCCTCTCCTAGACTTTGCAATAAGTGTTGGAAGTTCGGGCACGGTGTCTTCGAATGCACCAGTACTGTGTGTCTGTGCCCCTTGTGTGGGAACGATAGTCTTTATAAGTCAGAGTGCACTTCTCCCCAGGCTCGTTGCCTCAATTGCGGTGAAGCCCACCCTACCTTCTTACGCTCGTGTATGCACTACAAACTCGAGGAAGCCGTCCTCAACTTGAAGCACCGTGATCGTCTGTCTTTTGCTGAAGCGAGACGCCAAGTTCGTCGTCTCACCCCTTTCGCGGGCGTCTCTTACGCTCGCGTGTTGCGTTCTACCTCTCCTCGTCCTTCCCGTCTTCCTCAGTCTCTCAACTGTTTCCAGGCCTTAAACCCGACCACACCCACCACCTCCTCCTCTATTCCTTTGCCTCCTCTCCTGGATGATCTCCCTCGCGGTTCTCCATCTGGGTTTCCCCCCTTCCTACCCAGTCCATCAGATTTCCTTTGTCTTCTTCCCCATCTCCCCCCACTCTTTCCTCCCGACCCTCCCCCCAGTCTCTTGACCCTCCACGCCACCTGTCTGTCCAGGCTGATATCCATCATCCTCCCAGCATTCTTCGTGTTGTTCGCTCTCATTCCTCTTCTCCTGCTGAGACCATTGAGTCTGTCGCCCGGTACATTGTTACTGGAACGCCTGTCTCTTCGAGTCAGAAACGTAAGCCTGGCTCCTCTCCTCCTTCCTCTCCAGCGGGTAAGGTGGTTTTGCTTTCTTCCTCACCCCCCTCCCTCTAACACTGTAACGACAATCCTCTCCCATTTCAGTGGTCGAACCCCCTGTCCCAGATATGGAGGTTTCTTTCGCCCCCGATTCCCTCTCAGTTGCTGCCCTTGCTGAGGTGCACTCAGTTCTGTCCCTCCCCCTCCTCCAGCTATCCTTGCCTGCCCCTCTCAGTTGTCTCCTCCTCCTCCGGACCCCGTCAGTCCGCCTCTGGTCTGTCCTCTTGTTTCCTTCCCTCTATCCTTACTAAGCTTACCCATGCCCCCTAACCCTGATTTTACCAACCCTGATCCTGACCCTGATCTTGAATCTGATCCTGAGATTCTTTAATAATCTGTGTTCTTCTATACCTTTACTTATTTCTTGTTCTGTTACTGTACTTTCTCTTTGATAATGTCTATTCTTCAGTGAAATATTTGTGGATTTTATGCCAACTTCCATGAACTCCAACTTCTAATTACACAGTTTTCACCACTTTGTGTTTGTCTCCAGGAACCCATGCTTGGTGCTCGTCCTGGTCACTTTCGTGGTTATTCCTTTCTTCCCCCCCCCCCCAGCTGTTGCTGGGGCTCCTAACTCTTCTGCTCTCTTGATTCGCTCTGATGTTCCCTTTGTCCCCTTACTTTTTCCTTCGCCTCTCCATTGTTCTACTGCTCGTATCTTTGTGGTTAAATGGTATTCTGTCTGTTCCATTTATCTCCCCCCAAATGTCCCACTTTCTCTTCCTGATCTTAAGCACCTCCTGGACTCCTTGCCAGAGCTGGTGCTTCTTTTGGGTGATTTCAACTGTCGACATTCCCTCTGAGGTGATGTTCTGGCAAACACCCGAGGCCGTCTTCTCGAACCGTTCGTCCTCTTCTCTATCTCTTCTAAATTTTGGTGAGCCCACTCATGTGGACTCTCGAACTCGCACCCTTTCCTGTCTTGATCTTTCTCTCTGCTCGTCGTCCCTTTACTTAGATTTCACGTGGCAGATTCTTGATGACCTCCATAAGTGATCATTTCCCTATCCTCGTTTCTTTTTTTTCTTTCCACCCTCCCCTTTCCTTCCCTAGTTGACAGTTTGCCAAGGCTGACTGGTGCCTATTCACACTCCGTGCTACTCTCTCTAACCTCTCGCCTCTTCCTCGCGCCCTCCTTCTTTTTTATGACTTCACTGCTGCGCTCCACTCTATTCCTCGTGCTTCTTCCCGGGGCACACGGAAGTGCGTTCCCTGGTGGAATGCGGACTGTGCTCGGGCTGTCCGCTGTAAGCGTGCAGCCTGGAAGAGACATCGCCGCTAGCAGACGGCTGATTCTTTTATTTTGTTTCGGAAGGCAAGTGCGGTGGCCCGTAGGACGATTTGTACAGCTAAACGTGAGAGTTGGAAATCGTATGTTTCCCCCATTACATCAGATACTTCTGTCACAGATCTGGAAGAAGATCTGCAAGATTGCGTGGCAAGTTCGTTCCAGATGTCTCGTTGGTTCTCCACGTTTGTGGTACTCTTGTGGCGGATCCAGTGAAGGTCACAACCGAACTGGGTTCCCACTTTTCTTCTGTTAGCTCTGTTTCTCATCTTCCTCAATCCTTCCTTCTTCGTAAGCCTGTTCTTGAACCTTATCCTTTAGATTTCCGCACTCATCTCCGCCTTCCCTATAACGATCCTTTCTCTCATTCTGAACTACAGTCTGCCCTGGCCCTCTGCGGATCTATGGCGGAGGGCTCGGAAGACGTTCATTGAGATGTTTCGCCATCTCCCTCCGTGCACGTCTCGGTATTTACCGAGTCTGTATAACCAGGTCTGGGAGTCGTCGTCCGTTCATGAGGACTGGCTCGATGCCGTTGTACTCCCTATTCGGAAACCAGGTTTTCTCGGTACGTCCCCTAAGGACTTCCGCCCATTGCTCTCACGAGTTGTGTTTGCAAGCTGTTTGAGCGTATGGTAAATGTCCGTCTGATGTGGTTCTTGGAACACCATCACCACCTCTCTCTTCTCAATTTGGTTTTCGCAAGTGCCGCAGCACGACTGATATCCTGGTGAACTTGGAAGTCTATATTCATACTGCTTTTGCTGCGAAGACCTCCGTTGTTGCTGTCCTTTTTGACCTGGAAAAGGCTTATGACACGACTTGGAGATACCATATTCTGTCCAAACTTCGTTCTTTTGGCCTTCGTGGTAATCTCCCTCTCTTCCTTAAAAGCTTGCTCTCTCATCGTACCTTCGAGTCAGGCTTGATACCTCTCTCTCTGCCTCTTTTCGGCAGTATGAAGGTGTGCCCCAAGGTAGTGTTCTTAGTACTACTATTTTTTCTGGTTGCCCTCAATGGTCTTCTTTCCTCCCTTCCTTCTGGCATCTTCTCTGCTCTTTATGTCGACGATCTTACTCTTTGCTGTTGGGGTGATGATTCGCCTCTCCTTCAACGGCGGCTTCAACTTGGGATTGATGCCGTGTCATCTTGGGCCACCAATCATGGTGGCCCAGGAAGGAAGAAAGGTGGAGGAAGAAGGTGGAGGAAGGTGGGAAGGACGAAGAGAGGAAGAGCGCACCACGTTAGCATAAGAGACGCCAGTGAAAGTGGGGGAGACGATGAACTTGGCGCCTAGCCTCGGGAAAAGACAAACTGAACCCAGTGCTTAAAGTTGAGGACAGCTGCCTCAAGTTTGTAACGTATACATGTACGGGAGAAGGTACCGTGGGCCTCAGCGCAATTGAGGCAGCGGGCCTGGGGAGAAGTGCACGCCAACTTAGAGGGACCCTCGCCTCAACACATGGGACAGAGGGAGACAGGACTAGAGGACTTGAGGGCACCATGCCCAAACCTCCAGCACTTAATGAAGAGCCGAGAAGATGGAATACGCTCCTGAACGGAGTATCTGGCACCAGCATGAATGACAGAGGATGGAAGCGTCCTACCATCAAAGATAATTTTCACAACCCGAAGGGGCAGACGGCGATGACCACGAGGGGGACGAGTAAACATATCCACCTGAAGGACAGAATGACCCTGGACTACGAGGATGGTCCAGGGTCCATCCATATGCTTGATATCCTCGTGGCAGTCTTTTAGATTCCTAACTCTGGTTGCAACATGGTGCGGGAGGAGAACAGTGCCAACACTGGCATTTAACAGAGCGTTCTTGGAGACCCGAACAGGGGTCTCGCCAATGCAGGATAAGGCGGCCAAGTGAGTCGCAGCATCCTGAGGAGCAGCAGCAACGACACAGGTACAAAGACAGGTGGGGTGGGAGGTCACAGGAGCACCTTCTGAATCTACAAGATGCCTATGAAGGGAAAAATCGTCAGGAGGGGATGAATCTAAAGGATGGAGGTCAAAGTACTTAGGCCACGTAGCAGGCCCAAACAAAGTACGGTATGAATTAGTATGATAATTATCAAAAGAAGGCACCAAACTGGGAAGGCTATGTAGCAGCACCAAATGTGTGGGATAATCAGAGGGCGCTAAATATCACTAAGGAAAGCCAATACGAGAACAGAGACGCATAAGGCGAACGATATCAAAAGTATCCAGTCACCAAGAATATTATCGAGGGACAAGCGACCGCAGGGGATGGATGGAAAACATGACACATGCTCGTCCCGGAAGTTGGGACATTCAACAAGGATATGCATGACCATAAGAGGGACAATGCAATTCGGACAATAAGGAGCAGGGCGGCGCTCCATCAAGTGACCATGAGTTAAGCGAATGTGGCCAATACACAATCTCGCCAGAGCCGTTTCCCATTGCCGGTTACGGTGGTAGGAGGACAGCCACGAGGACACAGCTCTTAAGAGTACGCAGTTTGTTACCAGTAACAGACGACCAAGAAGCCTGCCAACGGGTAAGGATGGAGGAATGGATAACTGGGGTATAAGTTGGAATAAGGAATTCTTTTATGAGAGATGGGACAAGAGCAGACAGCTTCCCTCGCGGAAGCATCCGCAAGCACACAGACACCAATATGGCTGACAATCAAACAACTCAACCGACTTAAATTTACTGTGAACAAGAAACAGCCAATGCTGAATCTCGACAACGACTGGATGAACCGGATTAAATGACCTGAGAGCCATGAGGGCAATAACAGAATCAACAACTACAAAGTGACAACCAGAAAGCAGGAGAAGAGGAGCATAGAGAATTGCATAAAGTTCCGCTGTGAAGATGCTAGTCTCCGGAGGTAAGCGACACACATAAGTGCAATCAGGAAAAACAGAGTAGCCTACACCGTCCGCAGACTTAAACCCATCGGTGAAAACGAAAATGGAGCAGGAGTGAGACGTGCTTAAGGAAAAGGCCCCCTCCCCATCCGGCCCGTTGGCGTCGTGAGGGGGCTTGGTGGACGGCTGCCGGAGTGTGATGCTCCGTTGGGCAGTCCTCTGTCCTTTTCTGGCCTTGCACTCTTGCTGCTGTCTTCTCCAATTGTGCCGGATCGCTTTTCCTTTTCCTTATGTTTCGTTTTTCTCCCCCCTCTTCTCCTATCTGCTTGTCGTTTCCTGCCGACCTTTTGCTTGTTTTGGATTATTTCTTTGGACTTCTTCTATTTTGACGCCCGGGTGCTTGAGGAGGCATACTCTTGCACCCGTAGAACTGTAGTACCCAACGTCTCGAGCGAGGGGAACCTTTTATTGTCATTCCCCCTTTCGTCGCTGAACCCGATCTCGACGGACTGACGGTTCTTAAGGTGGCGTTTGTGGGGCGTATACTCACGACGCACCCCTAGGGGGCCCCGGCATGATCGGCGATAACTTCCTGTTGGGTGTCCTGCCTCTAATTGTGGCTCCATGGTGGGTATGGGGGCACATTCGTGGATGAATTTGTCACTTTTCGTCTCTGTCGTTGAATGTTTCCGTTGTACCCTCTCAGGCTCGTGGGGTGGCGACCAAGCCCCCGAGTCGGCCTGTATTGGAAGACCGGGCTCTGTAGCTCCCGATGCGTTGGGCCCCGACCTTGCTCCTCCTCTGACCGTCCTGACTTCTTCACCCAGCTCCCCTCCCTCCTCTGTGGTTGGGTCGAGCCTCCAGCCCCCGGTGGTGACCACTTCGTCCCCTGGTGTGGCTAAGTCTTTCGTTGTGACTACTGCGCCTTTTGACCCCTCTCTCTAGATCTAGGGATTCTCAACGCCGTTCGTGGCCCAACCGCACTCGCTCGAGTCCTTCCTGTGCTGCTGCGTATCAGGCCTTGTTTGGTCCTGCTTCATGGGCCAAATACTTTGATCTCCTCCCTCTTGATTCTGCGCCTCCTGACGATTTCTCCCTCCATCGGCATCTTGTAGATTCCGTGGATGTGTCTGTTACTTTCAACCCCACTCGTCTCGGTACACGTGTCGTTGCTGCTCCTTCTCAGGATGCAGCTTCCCGCTTGGCTGCCTTACCTAGCCTTGGCGAGATCCCTGTTCGGGTCTCCAAGAACGTTCAGATGAATGCCAGTGTTGGCACTATTCTCCTCCCACCCCATGTTGCAACCGGTGTTCGGAATCTGCAGGATTGCCACGATGATATTCGGCATATCCTTGATGCCCAAGGCCATTCTGTCCTCCAGGTTGACTCGTTTACTCGTCCCCCTCGTGGTCGTCGCCGTCAACCCCTTCGTGTTGTGAAGATCACCTTTGATGGTAGGACCCTTCCATCCTCTGTCATTCTTGCTGGTGCCAGGTGCTCTGTCCAGGAGTATATTCCTTCTCCTAGGCTCTGCAACAAGTGCTGGAGGTTTGGGCATGGTGCCCTCCGCTGCTCTGGGACTGTCTCTCTCTGTCCTTTGTGTGGGAGTGAAGGTCACTCTAAGTCGGAGTGCACTTCTCCCCAAGCTCGCTGCCTCTACTGCGGTGAGGCCCATCCTACCTTCTCCCGTGCCTGTGTCCATTACAAGCTTGAGGCGGCCGTCCTTAACCTGAAGCACCGGGAGCGTTTATCTTTTCCTGAGGCGAGGCGCCAGGTTCGCCGGCTCCCGCCTTATACTAACATCTCTTATGCTCGCGTGTTGCGCTCTTCCTCTCCTCGTCCTTCCCCCCTTCCTCAGACTCTCAACCGTTTCCGGGCCTTGGACCCTGATACGCCCACTGCCCCCTCCTCTGTTCCTTTGAGTTCTCTCCCGAGGGGTCCCCCCCCCCCCTGGTCCTCTGTCTGGGGTTCCCCTTCTTTCAACCCGGTCTGTCATGTCTCCTGTGTCTTCTTCCTCGTCCCCCTCCGATCCTCCTTCCCATCCTCTTCCTCCATTTATCGGCTCTCCCCACCGCCTGTCGGTGCGGGCGGATGTCCATCGCTCTCCTAATGGCCGTCGTGTGTGCTCTCGTTCGGCTTCTCCTGTTGAGACACTGGAATCCGTTGCCCGGTACGTAGTTGCTGGGACACCGGTCTCTTTAAGTCAGAAGCGTAAGCCTGGCTCCTCTCCTTCCTCTTCCCCGGCGGGTAAGAAGGCTTCGCTTTCTTCCTCAGCTCCTACTTCTGGCTCTGTTGCTCCTTCCCCTCCCGTTTCAGTGATTGCGCCCCCTGTTCCTGCTATGGAGGTTTCTTTGGCCCCTGCTTCCCTTTCGGTTGCTGCTCTTGCTGGGGTGCGCTCCCCTCTTTCTACTCCCCCTCTTCCTGCTGCTGTCCTTGACTGCTCCTCTCCGTTGTCTCCTCCTCTTCCTCCTCCTCTGGACCCCGCCCGCCCACCTCTGATCTGTTTTCCTGTTTCCTTTCCTCCGTCTTTGCTCAGTTTACCCATGCCCCCTAACCCTGACTTTGCTGACCCTGATCCCGACCCTGATATTCTTTAACGTGCTCTGTTGCTCTTTCGCCTTTGTTTCTTCCTTGTTCTCTGTTTTTGTCCTTTCTCTTCTCGTCGTTGTCCATTCTTCAATGGAACGTTCGAGGTTATTACGCCAATTTCCTCGAACTCCAACTTCTGATTTTGCGGTTTTCGCCCCTTTGTGTCTGTCTCCAGGAGCCAATGCTTGGTGCTCGTCCTGGTCGTTTTCGTGGCTATTCCTTTCTTTCCCCCCCCCCAGCCATTGCTGGGGCTTTTAATTCTTCTGTTCTCTTGATTCGTGCTGATGTTCCCTTTGTTCCTTTACTTTTTCCTTCGCCTCTCCATTGTTCTGCTGCTTGTATCTTTGTGGGGAAATGGTACACAGTTTGTTCCATTTATCTCCCTCCGAGTGTCCCGCTCTCTCTTCCAGATTTGAAACACCTCCTAGACTCCTTGCCGGAGCCTGTGCTCCTGCTGGGTGACTTCAATTGTCGTCATTCTCTTTGGGGTGACGTTCTGACGAATACCCGGGGTCGCCTCCTTGAGCCGTTTCTCCTCTCTTCTTCCCTGTCTCTTCTGAATTCTGGTGAGCCCACTCATTTGGACTCTCGGACTCGCACCCTTTCTTGTCTTGATCTTTCTCTCTGCTCTTCTTCTCTTTACTTAGATTTCACGTGGCAGGTTCTTGATGACCTCCATGGAAGTGATCATTTCTCCATCCTTCTTTCCTTTTTCTCTTTTCGCCCTTCCCTCTCTTTCCCTAGGTGGCAGTTTTCTAAGGCAGACTGGACCCTATTTACCCTCAGTGCTGCTCTCTCAGACCTCTCCCTTCTGCCTCTCTCTCGCGCTCTCCTCCTTTTTCATGACACTGTCTTCAACGCTGCCCTCCGCTCTATTCCTCGCTCTTCCTCTCGGGGCCCACGGAAGTGCGTTCCCTGGTGGAATGCGGACTGTGCTCGGGCTGTCCGCTGTAAGCGTGCAGCCTGGAAGAGGCACCGCCGTAGGCAGACGACCGATTCTTTTCTTTTCTTTCGGAAAGCGAATGCGGTGGCCCGTAGGGCCATCCGTATGGCAAAACGTGAATGTTGGGCATCTTATGTCTCAACAATTACATCCGAAACTCCTCTGGCCCAGATCTGGAAGCGTATCCGCAAGATAGCGGGTAAGTTCGTTCCCGATGTTTCACCGGTCCTTCACCTCCATGATACTCTTGTGGCGGACCCGTTGCAGGTCGCTTCCGAACTGGGTTCCCACTTTTCTTCTGTTAGCTCTGGTCTTCATCTTCCCCAATCTGTCCTTCGTAAACCTGTCCTTGAGTCTCGTCCTTTAGATTTCTGCACTCATCTTCAGCTTCCCTATAATGATCCCTTCTGTCTCTCTGAACTTCGTTCTGCCCTGGCCCTCTGCGGTTCTACGGCGGCGGGCTCCGATGGTATTCATTATGAGATGCTTCGCCATCTCCCTCCGACCACGTCTTAGTATTTACTGAGTCTGTATAATCGGATCTGGGAGTCGTCGTCAGTCCCTGAGGACTGGCTCGATGCCGTTGTCCTCCCTGTTCGCAAACCGGGGTCTCTGGGTACTTCCCCTAAGGACTTTCGCCCTATTGCTCTCACAAGTTGTGTCCGCAAACTCTTTGAACGTATGGTTAACGTTCGTCTGATGTGGTTCCTGGAACACCATCACCTCCTCTCCCCTTCTCAATTTGGTTTCCGCAAGTGCCGCAGCACGACAGATGTCCTGGTGAACTTGGAGGTCTATATTCGTACTGCTTTTGCTGCGAAGACCTCCGTTGTTGCCGTCCTTTTGGACCAGGAAAAGACTTACGACACCACTTGGAGATATCATATTCTATCTCAACTTCATTCTTTTGACCTTCGTGGTCATCTCCCTCTCTTTCTCCGCAGCTTCCTCTCTCGTCGTTCCTTTCGGGTGCGCCTTGGTACCGCGCTCTCTGCCTCTTTTCAGCAATACGAAGGTGTGCCCCAGGGTAGTGTTCTGAGCACTACTCTTTTTCTAGTTGCCCTCAATGGTCTTCTTTCCTCTCTTCCTTCTGGTGTCTTCTCCGCCCTCTATGTCGATGATCTTACCCTTTGCTGTCAGGGTGATGATTCGCCTCTCCTTCAGCACCGGCTTCAACTTGCAATTGATGCCGTGTCGTCTTGGGCCACCGATCATGGCTTCAAGTTCTCTACTTCTAAGACTTGTGCCATGACTTTTACGCGGAAACGGGTTGTTCTTCGTCCCTCTTTGTCACTTTATGGTCATCCCCTTGAATACAAAGATTCCGCGAAGCTTTTGGGGTTATTCCTTGACACTCGTTTGTCGTGGTCTCCCCATATCTCTTACCTCCGTGTTGAGTGCTCTAAGGCCCTTACCCTCCTTCGGGTCTTGTCCCATACTTCTTGGGGGGCAGATAGGCGCACTCTCCTTGCTTTACATTCCTCTCTCGTCCTGTCTAAGTTCGATTATGGTTGCCCTGCTTACTCGTCTGCTTCTCCTTCTACACTTCGCCGTCTTGATGCTTTGCACCATACTGGGTTGCGCCTCAGTTCTGGTGCCTTTCGTTCGACTCCCGTCCTTAGCTTGTATGTTGACACTGGCTTCCTGTCTCTCCAGGACCGCCGTGATCGCTACTGTCTTCGCTATCTTGCGCGGTCCTTACAACATTCTTTCTGTCGTCTCTGTCGTGCTTTAACTTTTACCCCTCCTGCGGTTCCTGTTCCTCTTCACCACCTCCCTCTTTCTGTCCGGTTGTCTTGCCTCCAGGATTCTCTTTCCGTTTCGTATTTCTAATGTTTCTCCTCGTATTCCTTCTTTGCCCCCGTGGAGTGTCCCTCTTCCGCGGTTTTGTACATCCTTGACCCGTATTACTAAAGCTTTTACCCCTCCTACGGTTCTAAAACGCCTTTTCCTTGAGCACTTTTCTTCTGACTCCCGCTCCGTTTCTGTCTTCACCGATGGGTCTAAGTCGGCGGACGGTGTTGGCTACTCTGTTGTTTTTCCTGATCGCACTTATATGTGTCGCTTACCTCCGGAGACTAGCATCTTTACAGGGAACTTTATGCTATTCTCTATGCTCTTCGTCTCCTGCTTTCTCGTTGTCAGTCTTCCTTTGTAGTTGTTGTTGACTCTCGTAGTGCCCTCATGGCTCTCGGGTCCTTTAATCCGGTTCATCCAGTAGTTGTCGAGATCCAGCATTGGCTGTTTCTTGTTCACAGTAAATTTAAGTCGGTTGAGTTTTGTTGGGTTCCCAGCCATATTGGTGTGTCTTTAAATAAGCGTGCGGATGCTGCCGCCAAGGAAGCTGTCCGCTCTTGTCCCATCTCTCGTAAAGGCATTCCGTATTCCGACTTTTACCCGGTTATCCATTCCTCAGTCCTTACCCGTTGGCAGGCTTCTTGGTTGTCTGTTACTGGTAACAAGCTACGTACTCTTAAATGTTGTGTTTCCTCGTGGCCGTCCTCCATCCACCGTAACCGGCGGTGGGAAACAGCTCTGGCCAGGTTGCGCATTTGCCATACTCACTTAACCCATGGTCACTTGATGGAGCGCCGCCCTGCTCCTTGTTGTCCTAGTTGCATTGTCCCTCTTACGGTCGTGCATGTCCTTCTTGAATGTCCTGACTTCCAGGACGAGCATGTGTCTTGCTTTCCGACCGCCCCTCACGGTCACCTGTCCCTCAATAGAATTCTTGGTGACTCGGATACTTTTGATATCGTTCGCCTTATGCGTTTTTGTTCTCGTATTGGCATCCTTGGTGATATTTAGCGCCCTCTGATTATTTTGCACATTTGATGGTGCTACATAGCCTTCCCGGTTTGGTGCCTTCTTTTGATAATTACTTACTTACTTACTTCTAGCATAATTGAAAAATATTAACAGGTACATTGTAAGAAAATTTGACAAAGATTATTAGGTGTATTAAAGTAAAATTTGTGTTCAGACATAACAACAATGATACAAGTTGATAGCAATGATTACAGTGGTGAAGTTGCATGGCTTAGACATATATATTGGGGTAGTGGGTAGCACAAGATACAGTGCGAGTTTGAAGCACTTGTCGGAAATTTCCGACACCAATTACGAACTCCTAACATATCATGTAATTATTGGTTTCTGTTAAGTAAATACCCACACTAATTAGAACAAAATATTTTAGTTAACCATGATAAGATAATAGTGTTTTGGTGTCTCTTGTCAGAAAGCGAGACGTATTGTCACGTTACCGAATTATATACACTTAAAATATTACTAAAACTTCTTAAACACCAGTCTAGGGATTAACATGATAATAAAAGTATTCTCTAAGACTGTATACAATTAACTAACAAATAAAATAAATGCCTCCTTCCAATTGTCAATAAGAAGACAGAAACAGAATCATTCCTGTTACGCGCCCCTGGAGCGGAGAGGAAGGAGGAAGCCATTATTATCCACTAAGTCTTGCCACAACAACACGCTAGCACGAGCACAGGAAGGAGTCTCTCACTAGTCACTGTTGCTGAGCGACGCAGGTCTCTAATAATCAGCACGACTATGCTAACCACTGGGAAGTGCTCCAGTTCTGGTTAACATATATATAATATTTCATATTTAGCCATTTATATTTATTTAATGTTAACTACTTATAACGCATGACAAGCCACCTGGAACGGGTAAGTTTCAATTAATGATATTAATCACCTTTCTTATTGTCATATCTGTCACATTTGTTGTTGTCTTTCAACCATTTGGCAAGTGAAATTGTGACTAAAGGACATATTGGCAGCATCTTGACCTAATTCACATGATTCTTGACGACGCCATTAGGCTTCCGATCAGCAAGTAGACTGATCCTACATAATCTGAACGGGTCCATTATTGAGAAAAAGACTGCATACTACAAAACCAGCTAAGCCTTGCTAAAATCAGTATTTAACTGTTCATGTAAATGTAGACTAAGTGTAGAATATACCAATTGATAAATTTTGATTTGGCAAACTATATAAAAAAATTAACGTTTTCGCTCGAGGGGCGAGTTTATTGGGCAGCGCCACTCATCCTGTGAGTGGACATACAGCCATTGCAGCATGTACAGCACTCCCCAATAGGAAGAAAGCCGCTGGGTTGATCATCCTGTCACTTGTACCCAGACACAGCTGAGATTTGCTTAACTGTCTCAAGTGAACAGCTCCTCAAACAAGAAGTTTAACATCTGTCAACCCTTAAAATCTTTAGTTATCTTGCGGGTGAAAAATGGGAGAATCTTTTAAGAACAGTGTCAATATTTGACAAATAGTGTTTTCCTAACTCAATGTGGGGCTTATTATTCTACACATTTCTAATGTCCCTCAGGTGTTCATATTCACGTAGATAGTGGTCAAGGCGGTGTCCGTCACTCTCATCACAGATTCTGCAACGCCTGTGATCAACTGTTGTTTCCATTCCATATCTCCAAGGATATTTGTATCCAAGATGGATTCTCGCTATTACTGATTCTCTCCCTCGTTCTCCTCCTCTTCGGCCATAATGATTGGGATTGCCAGCTGAAACCATGTTGTACCATCGTACTGAGTCACTGGTTTGTGCTTCTATCCTCCATTCCTCAGTTACCTTGTCATGGTGATGTTGCCTGACAATACCTCTAATTTGAAGAAGAGTCTTGGGTATGAAATTTTCAATATGGTCTCCTTCAGCGCCTTCAGCAGCCAGCACATCTGCTCGTTCATTTCCACATATTTCAACATGGGAGGGGATCCACAGACACTTGACGACTCTTTCCTGGCTGGTTAGTACCCTTACATCTTTCTAAATTTCAGCGACTATTGCACGATTTTCTGCCCGATTTTTACTTAAGCTTTACACTGCTGCTTTTGAATCAGTGCAGATCACTGCACCATTAGTGTTTCGTTCAAGGAATCTTAACGCCATAACAATGACAGTCAGCTCTGCTTGCGGTGAAGAGGCATAGTTCTCAATACACTCTTTTTCTTCATTTCTGCGTTCAAAAGCATTATCCTTAATTACAATGTATGCTGCACCAGTTACGCTATTGACAGGATTAGATGACCCATCAGTGTAGATTTGTTCTAGTTCATTTCCGCTTCTTTATAAATTTTCTCGAGATACTTGTGGCTCATTTCTTGTAGTATCATGATGGATTTTTTCGTTGTCATCTCATTGATGATAATGCTGCATGAATCATCAAGCCATACCTCATGCCTGAAGGGAGGTAACCTCTCTTCAGGCATGAGCTCACGGGTTTGCTCAAGCAGGTGAAGTTCTTTGAGGTAGCAGACTGATCTGTGATGTCATTTTTTGCTTCTCCTGTTTCCTCCTGTTAGTAGAGGAAACTCAGATTTTTATTGGCAACATCGTTGTAATAGGGATCCCTGATAGGAACCATCTAAATAATCCCCAGGCCTGTGCAGTGAAACCGTCCAACCACTTGGAGTGGACGGTAGAGCGACGGTCTCGCTTCATGCAGGTCGGCGTTCAATCCCCGACCGTCGAAGTGGTTGGGCACCATTCCTTCCCCCCCGTCCCATCCTAAATCCTTATCCTGACCCCCTTCCCAGTGCTATATAGTCGTAATGACTTGGCGCTTTCTCCCTGATACTTGCCTTGCCTTGCAGTGAAACCACTATAGTGGGACAAATAACAAACATACAGTTCACTCTATATAAAGTAATAAATTAATAATAAGTATAATTAATTAAATAATTATTCAAAAATAAATATATAACAAAACCCTACTAGTGAGTTTTCACCAAAACTAGATAGGATGAGGATGAAATTAAGTAGTTTTTTGTTTTACTTTTGAATAAGGCATAGGTTGGAAAGTATTATAATTCTTCAAGGGGGTGAATTCCATAGATTAGGTTCCTTTGTTTGTAGTGTTTACACAGATTTAATTTGACTCTGGGGATATCAGAGATATATTTATTTCTGGTGTGGTGATTATTGGTTTCTAACTTGTCAAGAAAGAGTTTCAGATCAGGATTTTCATTTAGGAACAAGGTTTTGTTGATGAAAATGGCACAAGATAATGTATGGAGTTATTTTATGTTTAGGGATTTAAACAGTGGGGCTGTGTTTCAAAACAGTTTCTTATTTTTCTGATAGCAGATTTTTTGCTGCGTGATGATAGGCTTGAGGTAGTTTGCAGTGGTTGAACACCATACACAGATACATCATGTAAGATAGGGATAGATTAGCGCATAGTATAATGAGACAAGAGCAGACTTTGGAATATATCTGATTTCAGAAAGTATACTAACTGTTTTGAGACTTTTTTTGTTCTGTGTTTTATGATGGTGTTGAAGTTTAGTCTCTTGTCTATGTATAGGCCAAGGAACTTTCCATAATTTTTATTGTTGATGTTAACATTGTCTATCGGAAGCTGAATTTCATTTGATGATTTGCTTTCAAATAAAATGTACAGGCTTTTCTATATTTAGTGAAAGTTTGTTGGTAGAAATCCATAGTATATTTTTGTTAATTCGTTATTTACAACATTATTTAGTGTGCATAGGATGGGATCTGAGTAGATGAAGGTAGTATCGTCAGCAAATAGCATTGGTTTAAGAATGTTAGATATTTGGCATATCAAATGTGTATATAAGAAATAGGAGAGGTCCTAGGATACTACTGCCCTGTGGCACTCCTATGGTTGACGGTAGAGCGGGGAAGGTTATATCATTAATAGCTACATACTGGTGTCTTTCACTAAGATAGGATCGAATATAGTACAGGGCAAGGCCTTGGATTCCATAATGGTGAAGTCTAAGTAAGAGGTAGTTATGGCTTAAGTAAGAGATAGTTATGGTAGTTAAGAGGTAGTCATGGTTCAAAGGCCTTCCTCAAGACAATGAAGAGCCCAATTGGGAATTCATTTTTGTCAAGGGCTGTGTAGATTATATCAAGCAGACTAATAATTGCATCGTTGGTACTCTTTTGGGAGCGAAAGCCAAACTGACAGGGACTTAATATGTTGAATTTTACGAGGTAGGAGTAGAGCCATTTGTAAATAATTTTACAAATATTCTTGATAATATAGTTAGATATGATATTGGTCTGTAATTGGTTATGCCTGCGGTATCGTCTTCTTTATGAACAAGTTTCCAATTACTTAGCCTTTTCCAAACGTTCCTTGAACGTCCGTAGATATTCTTCTACTGACACTAATATATTACCCAACGTCAGCTGCTCCTTAAGCATCAATAAAGGTCCTTGCACCTCGTGCCCATACACCAGCTGGAAGCGTGAGAACCTTAAAGATTCCACTACTGTGTCCCGTATCGCAAACAAAGCTGGATAAACGGCTTCATCCCATTCCGCTCCTTGTTCGGAACAGTACAATTTCAACATAATGTTTAAAGTCAAGTGAAACGTCTCAATCCCCCTGCGATTATGGTTTATAGGGACAAAAACGTAACTGGGATATACCCCAACTCTCGATAGTCTGTCGGAACCACTTAAATTGGAACACACTCCCACAATCTTACTGGCTCTCCTTGGGCATTCCCACCCAAAAGAAAAAACGCTATAGGTATCCCAAAATTCCTTTCGATGTTAACCGGCGCACCAGAATAGCTTCAGGAAATCTAGAAACGCACATGATCGTTAATAGGTAGTTGTTTCCCTTCTTCGTCTGGGACAAGAGTCCCACACTGTCTACGAGCAGACGCTCAAACACTTGTCCGAAAGCGGGGAAGGGAACCAGAAGGGCCTTGGGTATAGCCGGAACGTTTTTTCCCGCTCTCTGACAAGGAAAACATGTCTTGCAATAACGTCTCACGTCTGCATCCATTTCAGGACAATAAAAGTGATACGTGATCCAGTTCAGAGTCTCTGTCCCCGCTAGGTGACCTGCGGGGTCCACAGAGTGCACAAGTTCGAGCACTGCATGCCTGTAACTCTTCAGCAACACCTCTTGTTGTTGTTGCTCTTGTTGCTCTAACTCACCATCCGCCTCAATACGTACTGGTCTCCACTGCCTCATAAGCACTCCTTCATACAACTAGAAGTACGTATCAGACTGTTCCGGCGAGGGACAGCCGGACCCGATTTTCGGCCTCACGTACCAACTCGGGAAATTCCTCACGCTGCAGTTCTCGTCACTCCCACTAAACCTGGGTGCCACTGACCACCCTGGGAGCACCTCAGTCTACCACAGGCTGGAGTTCCTTCCTGCAACTCGGCCTTTGTTACGGACCCGAATCCAGCCTCCGAGCACGGAGCAGTGACGACCGCGCCATCTGTGGGTCAGCTCCCGGAACCCCCTCCAAATGGACGACGCCATCTAGTGAGGACGAGATATACTGGCCACAAGGGCTAGTTTCCCGTCCTGATCAGTTCACAACATAGCCGCTGCTGACCTCTGGTGAGGTGACGCTTAGACAGCAACGCCATCTATGGAATGGATAGGCGGGCGTTTGTGTCTAAGCCTGTAAGTAAGGTGCCCTAGTGTGTCCCTATTACTGATGACGTGTCTGATTACAGAGTCGACCTGGGACTGCTGTAATGGAAGTTGGATCAGTCTACCCAAGGCAGCCGTCTTGTCTCCAAGTATTTGCTGCAGCAGCTGTGAGTCGCCCCCCCCCAGATGAACACTGTGGTGTTAGCCTGCCTGTGAAGTGGCAGTTGAGGGATTGTCATACCCGGGACTGACTGATGGAGACGCTTAACCACTGGGGTGTTGTGGAAAGGAGAGTGACCTGTGGGATCACACGAGGCTCCTGACTAGGGCTCGCGACCTTAGTATCGATCGTGGAGTGGCCTAACCAGCGTTGCTGATTGGAACCTGCCAGCTACAGGCTGGATTTGTGGTTGACGGCCTCCATGACGGTGCCCCCAGTGGAACTGTGATTTGGCTGGCCTGTGGCCAGGGTAGACTCAAGAGAATCGAAGGATTCATCGTAAGGCCACAAGAGGACTAAGAGCTTAGCCTTGTTGAGCACCGTGAACGTCCAGAGTCTTCAGAGGAAGACTACGTTGTATATAATAGTGTTTAACCCCCTCCCCTGTGTAACCTTTTATATATTATTTATGGTGACGGTAATAATTATATTATTAAGTTTTTGCCTTTATTTCCCTTCCCCTTTAATTTACTTGCATTACGGATCACATCCCTTGAAAGCCACTACTAGCTTGGGGCCGGATACCCTACCTCTAACAACATCAGAGAAAGAACCCGGTTGCGACCCGAGAGGGCCGTAACAGCCTTGCACCCGTGGCAAGTAAGGTAAGCTCGATACTTCCTCTCTGCCACTGACACAGAAATTTGTGACCCTTGGCCGAGCTTGCCTGACGTAAACAATCTGCTCATTGGTCGATATACTCGCTCACCTGGAATATCCACTCGGCTGCGTTCTACACACAGACCACAAGGTCGCCAGCTGGGTTACCATATACTCACGACCCAGCTATACTAATTCAGTGGTCTCATCAATGGTTTCTGGCCTAGAAATCTGTGACAGGATGAGCGGTGTGCAATAATCAATCGCTCTACTAATTATTCAAGAGATATATTAAAAAGTTTCAAGATTCGATTGGTCTCAAGCTTTGTTACCCACTGGGTTTTTTGGAAGTTTGCCGTAGCAAAGCACGTCGTACATATTATAACAACATATGCAGTGAAAGAATTCGCCCAAAGAATGTGTTATGTTTACCATATTTCTCTGGGTTTCAGAATATTGTCAAGGCCTTGAAACTTTTTAATATACATGTATTGTTTAGCTACGAAAATACTGTTGGTAAGCTATTAGTTAGGAACAGCCCTCGTAGCGGTAATTGTGTCATTTATAGAATACCTTGTAAAGACTGTAATAAGTTCTATGTCGGGCAAACATCTAAAGATTTAAAATGTAGAATATCGCAACATAAATACTCTGTAAGACATGGCCAATTGTCTAATGCTTTGTTTATTCATCTGTCAGAAGATGCTCACCAAATTGATTGGGAGATGGCTTCTTCAATAACGAATTGCAAACAGAAACAGAAGCATAAGAACATAAGAACAAAGGTAACTGCAGAAGGCCTATTGGCCCATACGAGGCAGCTCCTATCTATAACCACCCAATCCCACTCATATACTTGTCCTTTAGTTGAGGCAGTTGATAGTGGTAAGGATTGCGATGTTGTGTACCTTGACTTTAGCAAAGCTTTTGATACAGTACCACATGAAAGACTAATTAAAAAAAATAGAAGCTCATGATAATGGGGGTGCTATATTAACTTAGATTAGGGCATGGCTATTCCAAAGGAAACAGAGTTAGTATAAATGGGGTTAAGTCAGAGTGGGAAAATGTTGTAAGTGGAGTACCTCAGGGCTCTGTCCTGGGACCTCTGTTGTTTATAATATATATAAATGATTTAGATTCAGGTTTGAGTAACAACATTTGCAAATTTGCTGATGATACGAAAATCGGTAGGGAAATTAATTCGGAGGAGGACTCACAATCACTTCAAGTTGATCTAGATAGGGTTCTGAAATGGTCAAAGGATTAGCAAATGCAGTTTAATGCTGATAAATGTAAAGTTCTGAGGCTAGGTAATGATGATAGTTTCAAGATACGAGCTAGATGGTGTTGAGATTGCGAAGTCGGATTGCGAAAGGGATCTGGCAGTTATGATTAGTAAGAATTTAAAACAAAAGGATCAATGCATGAATGTTTGAAATAAGGCGAAGAGGACACTGGGATTTATTAATCGAAGCGTTAGTAACAAGACACCTGGTGTGGTTCTTAAGCTATATCTTGCTCTGGTTAGGCCCCATTTAGATTATGCAGTTCAGTTTTGGTCGCCGTACTATAGAATGGATATAAATTCACTTGGAAGGATTTGGTGAGTTTGGTTGGAGCTCTGAGAGCAGAGATGGATTCCCTGCGGGAGGAGGTACGATGGCTGAGACTTCGGGAGGAAACGAAGGTGGAGGCCAGTGTTGACGGGACCTCATTAAGAAGGACTGACGGGACCAGTATTAAGAAGACCTCGTCTTGGCAAGTTGTGAAAGACAGGGGTCTTAAGAAGACCTTGGCAAAACCGACAACTAATAGCCTACACCTAAGGACTTTTAACGCATTTGACGTGTTAGAGGACGAGTGCTGTGGTGAACCTGTTGTCCAGCGAGGAGGCAAAGACAAAGTAACGAGGAGCATTGAAGCACAGGTCCCTCAAACTGCTCGAAAGGAAAAGGGAGAATCGAAGCGAAGTTTGGTGGTGGGAGATTCCCAGGTGAGGTATTTAGACAGAACGTTTTGTGCCAGAGATA
The DNA here is from genome assembly GCF_040958095.1 of Procambarus clarkii. Classification (NCBI taxonomy): domain Eukaryota; kingdom Metazoa; phylum Arthropoda; class Malacostraca; order Decapoda; family Cambaridae; genus Procambarus; species Procambarus clarkii. The sequence continues at coordinate 787,185 of NW_027189163.1, forward strand.
GGGGGAACAGATTAAGCGTTTGCTATCCGGGACCTGGAATTGGGGATATTGTTGGAAACATGAATGATATTATGACGGGAAATGGAAACAAACCCATTATTTGTATTAGTGCAGGGGGTAATGATGTTGGACGAGTTAGGAGTGAGGAACTAATACAGAGATTCAGGACAGCCATCGAATTAGTTAGGAGCAAGGGAGGAATCCCGATCATATGTGGCATTCTTCAAAGAAAGGGAGTGGGAAATGAATGGATGTCGAGGGCAATTGGTGTCAATTGCCGGCTGGAAAGATATTGCAAATCAAATGCAATATCTTTCATAGACAACTGGGAACACTTCTATGGAAAAAAAGGAATGTATGCTCGTGATGGGGTGCATCTATCGAGAGCTTGGGTTGCTGCTGTTGCGAACTCGTTGGAAGAAGTGGTTAGAGATGTTTGTTTGGGTTTAAACTGTTAGTAGATAGAGGTATGGGAATTGATTTGGAGGAAGGAAGTAATAAAAGTATGTGTTTGTGGGAGAAAGGAATTGGCAAAATGATCAGGGAAAGAAAAGGGCCTCAAAATAACAATTCACTTAGGATATATTACACTAACAGTAGAAGTCTAAGAAATAAAATTAACGAATTAAATGCTCTTGTATGCACAGAAAAAAATAGATATTATTGCACTTACCAAAACGTGGATGAATGTAGAAAATAGAGAACTATTAGCTGAATATCAAATAAATGGATTTAAACTATTTCACACAGATAGATATATTAGACGAGGAGGGGGAGTAGCCATATATGTTAGGGACAATTTGAAATGTAATCTCAAAGAGGGAATCAAAACTGAGCCACACACAGAAACTATTTGGATAGAATTAAACGAAAAAAGCAAATAATATAATAAAAGGAGTCATATATAGGCCACCAAATTTAGACAGAATGGAAGCAAAGCATCTATGGGATGAAATATCTAGGGCACCTAGATCTAACAGTATTTACGTCATGGGTGACTTTAATTTTAGTGGAATAAACTGGTTGATCAAACAGGGAATAGTGAAGCTGAAGATTTTCAAGAATTAATTGACGATTGCTTTCTTACGCAACACATTAAGGAACCAACACGGGAAATTAATATTTTAGATTTAGTGTTAACTAACAGGGAAACACAAATTAATGACATCGAAATAGGGAGTGAGCTAGGGAACAGTGATCACAAAGAAATCAGATTTAGCTTAGAATGGAATAGACCTGTAGGAGAAAATTCTGTTAAAGTGCCAGATTTTCGAAAAGCTGATTTTAATACCCTAAGAAATTTTTGGGGTCAAATTGATTGGAAAGTTTTGGGTATGGGGTGTGGGCCGGTCTTGGAACGAGACATGATAGGTGACGTCAATGGGGATTTCGATGTGGATTCAATATATAACTTATTTAAGAATATTCTAAACAAAGCTCAGGAACGTAGTATACCATACAAATTGAATAGATTGAATACTAATGACCCAAAGTGGAAAACAAAGAATTTGAAGAACCTTATAGGTAAAAAGAGAGCTTGGTACAAAAGGATTAAAAATGGGGAACATAAGAACAAAGGCAACTGCAGAAGGCCTATTGGCCCATACGAGGCAGCTCCTATTTATAACCACCCAATCCCACTCATATACTTGTCCAACCCATGCTTGAAACAATCGAGGGACCCCACCTCCACCACGTTATGCGGCAATTGGTTCCACAAATCAACAACCCTGTTACTGAACCAGTATTTACCCAAGTCTTTCCTAAATCTAAACTTATCCAATTCATACCCATTGTTTCGTGTTCTGTCTTGTGTTGATTCTTTTAATACCCTATTAATATCCCCTTTGTTATGTCCATTCACCCACTTGTAAATCTCTATCAAGTCACCCCTAACTCTTCGCCTTTCCAGTGAATGCAACTTAAGCTTTGTTAATCTTTCTTCATATGAAAGATTTCTAATTTGGGGAATTAACTTAGTCATCCTACGCTGGACACGTTCAAGTGAATTTATATCCATTCTATAATATGGCGACCAAAACTGAACTGCAAAATCTAAATGGGGCCTAACTAGAGCAAGATATAGCTTGAGAACCACACCAGGTGTCTTGTTACTAACGCTGCGATTAATAAATCCAAGTGTCCGATTTGCCTTATTACGAACATTTATGCATTGATCCTTTTGTTTTAAATTCTTACTAATCATAACTCCCAGATCCCTTTCGCAATCCGACTTCGCAATCTCAACACCATCTAGCTCGTATCTTGTAAGTCTATCATCATTACCTAACCTCAGAACTTTACATTTATCAGCATTAAACTGCATCTGCCAATCCTTTGACCATTTCAAAACCCTATCGAGATCAACTTGAAGTGATAGTGAGTCCTCCTCCGAATAAATTTCCCTACCGATTTTCGTATCATCGGCAAATTTGCAAATGTTGCTACTCAAACCTGAATCTAAATCATTTATATATATTATAAACAACAGAGGTCCAAGGACAGAGCCTTGAGGCACTCCACTTACAACATTTTCCCACTCTGACTTGACTCCATTTATACTAACTCTCTGTTTCCTTTGGTATAGCCATGCCCTAATCCAGTTTAATATAGCACCCCCAATACCATGAGCCTCTATCTTTTTAATCAGTCTTTCATGTGGCACTGTATCAAAAGCTTTGCTAAAGTCAAGGTACACAACATCACAATCCTTACCACTATCAACTGCCTCAACTATGCTAGAATAAAAAGATAACAAATTTGTTAAACATGAACGGCCATTTATAAAACCATTTTGCGACTCAATTATTAATTTATGTTTTTCAAGATGAAGACGAATTTTATTTGCTATTATAGATAAGAACATAAGAACAAAGGTAACTGCAGAAGGCCTATTGGCCCATACGAGGCAGCTCCTATTCTATGACCACCCAATCCCACTCATATACTTGTCCAACCCGCGCTTAAAACAATCGAGGGACCCCACCTCCACCACGTTACGCGGCAATTGGTTCCACAAATCTACATCCCTGTTACTGAACCAGTATTTACCCAAGTCTTTCCTAAATCTAAACTTATCCAATTTATACCCATTGTTTCGTGTTCTGTCCTGTGTTGACACTTTCAACACCCCATCAATATCCCCCTTGTTATGTCCATTCACCCACTTGTAAACCTCTATCATGTCGCCCCTAACTCTTCGCCTTTCCAGTGAATGCAACTTAAGCTTTGTTAATCTTTCTTCATATGAAAGATTTCTAATTTGGGGAATTAACTTAGTCATCCTACGCTGGACACGTTCAAGTGAATTTATATCCATTCTATAATATGGCGACCAAAACTGAACTGCATAATCTAAATGGGGCCTAACTAGAGCAAGATATAGCTTGAGAACCACACCAGGTGTCTTGTTACTAACGCTGCGATTAATAAATCCAAGTGTCCGATTTGCCTTATTACGAACATTTATGCATTGATCCTTTTGTTTTAAATTCTTACTAATCATAACTCCCAGATCCCTTTCGCAATCCGACTTCGCAATCACAACACCATCTAGCTCGTATCTTGTAACTCTATCATCATTACCTAACCTCAGAACTTTACATTTATCAGCATTAAACTGCATCTGCCAATCCTTTGACCATTTCAAAACCCTATCTAGATCAACTTGAAGTGATAGTGAGTCCTCCTCCGAATTAATTTCCCTACCGATTTTCGTATCATCGGCAAATTTGCAAATGTTGCTACTCAAACCTGAATCTAAATCATTTATATATATTATAAACAACAGAGGTCCCAGGACAGAGCCTTGAGGCACTCCACTTACAACATTTTCCCACTCTGACTTGATTCCATTTATACTAACTCTCTTGGATGAAATATCTAGAGCATCTAGATCTAACAGTATTTATGTCATGGGTGACTTTAATTTTAGCGGAATAAACTGGTTGAACAAAACAGGGAATAGTGAAGCAGAAGATTTTCTAGAATTAATTGACGATTGCTTTCTTACGCAACACATTAAGGAACCAACACGGGAAAATAATATTTTAGATTTAGTGTTAACTAACAGGGAAACGCAAATTAATGACATCGAAATAGGGAGTGAGCTAGGGAGCAGTGATCACAAAGAAATCAGATTTAGCATAGAATGGAATAGACCAGTAGGAGAAAATTCTGTTAAAGTGCCAGATTTTCGAAAAGCTGATTTTAATAGCCTAAGAAATTTTTTGGGTCAAATTGATTGGAAAGTCTTGGGTATGGGGTGTGGGCCGGTCTTGGAGCGAGACATGAACCCAGCGATAGGTGACTTAAATGGGGATTTCGATGTGGATTCAATATATAACTTATTTAAGAATATTCTAAACAAAGCACAGGAACGTAGTATACCATACAAATTGAATAGATCGAATACTAATGACCCAAAGTGGATAACAAAGAATTTGAAGAACCTTATAGGTAAAAAGAGAGCTTGGTACAAAAGGATTAAAAATGGGGAGGTCACTTTAGAACAGGAATTCGTACAACTGGTTAGAAATGTTAAAAAAGAGATAAGGAAAGCAAAAAGAAACTATGAAGTTCGCATAGCAGGGCAAGCAAAGACAAATCCTAAAGGGTTTTTTCAGTTATATCGTACTAAGACTAGGGAAAGGATAGGTCCATTAAAAACTGAGACAGGTCAAATAACAGATAGTGATGAAGAGATGAGTAGTATTTTTGATAAATATTTTGTATCTGTATTTACTAAAGAGGAACTTAACAATATGCCTTCAGCCGAACAAGTCTATGTGGGTGGGGACGAGGACAGGTTGACGAGTTTAGCAGTTACCAGGGAGGATGTTCTTAAACAAATAGTAAAACTCAAACCAAACAAATCCCCAGGGCCGGATGAAGTGTTTGCCAGGGTGCTTAAAGAATGCAAAGAGGAGCTTTGTGACCCACTGTCAACCATATTTAATAAATCAATAGAGTCAGGCAGAGTGCCAGAGTTTTGGAAAGTTGCTAATGTGATACCAGTTTTTAAGAAAGGAGATAGATCATTTGCCTCTAACTATCGACCAATTAGCCTAACGTCTATTGTGGGAAAGTTACTCGAATCTATAATAGCAAATAAAATTCGTCTTCATCTTGAAAAACATAAATTAATAATTGAGTCGCAACATGGTTTTATAAATGGCCGTTCATGTTTAACAAATTTGTTATCTTTTTATTCTAGCATTGTTGAGGCAGTTGATAGTGGTAAGGATTGCGATGTTGTATACCTTGACTTTAGCAAAGCTTTTGATACAGTGCCACATGAAAGACTGATTAAAAAAATAGAGTCTCATGGTATTGGGGGTGCTATATTAAGCTGGATTAGGGCATGGCTATACCAAAGGAAACAGAGAGTTAGTATAAATGGAATCAAGTCAGAGTGGGAAAATGTTGTAAGTGAAGTGCCTCAAGGCTCTGTCCTGGGACCTCTGTTGTTTATAATATATATAAATGATTTAGATTCAGGTTTGAGTAGCAACATTTGCAAATTTGCCGATGATACGAAAATCGGTAGGGAAATTAATTCGGAGGAGTACTCACTATCACTTCAAGTTGATCTAGATAGGGTTTTAAAATGGTCAAAGGATTGGCAGATGCAGTTTAATGCTGATAAATGTAAAGTTCTGAGGTTAGGTAATGATGATAGAGTTACAAGATACGAGCTAGATGGTGTTGTGATTGCGAAGTCGGATTGCGAAAGGGATCTGGGAGTTATGATTAGTAAGAATTTAAAACAAAAGGATCAATGCATAAATGTTCGTAATAAGGCAAATCGGACACTTGGATTTATTAATCGCAGCGTTAGTAACAAGACACCTGGTGTGGTTCTCAAGCTATATCTTGCTCTAGTTAGGCCCCATTTAGATTATGCAGTTCAGTTTTGGTCGCCATATTATAGAATGGATATAAATTCACTTGAACGTGTCCAGCGTAGGATGACTAAGTTAATTCCCCAAATTAGAAATCTTTCATATGAAGAAAGATTAACAAAGCTTAAGTTGCATTCACTGGAAAGGCGAAGAGTTAGGGGTGACATGATAGAGGTTTACAAGTGGATGAATGGACATAACCGGGGGGATATTAATAGGGTATTAAAAGTATCAACACAGGACAGAACACGAAACAATGGATATAAATTGGATAAGTTTAGATTTAGGAAAGACTTGGGTAAATACTGGTTCAGTAACAGGGTTGTTGATTTGTGGAACCAATTGCCGCGTAACATTGTGGAGGTGGGGTCCCTCGATTGTTTCAAGCACGGGTTGGACAAGTATATGAGTGGGATTGGGTGGTTATAGAATAGGAGCTGCCTCGTATGGGCCAATAGGCCTTCTGCAGTTACCTTTGTTCTTATGTTCTTATGTTCTTATGTAAATGTTGTAAGTGGGGTGCCTCAGGGCTCTGTTGTTTATAATATATATAAATGATTTAGATTCAGGTTTGAGTAGCAACATTTGCAAATTTGCCGATGATACGAAAATCGGTAGGGAAATTAATTCGGAGGAGGACTCACTATCACTTCAAGTTGATCTAGATAGGGTTTTGAAATGGTCGAAGGATTGGCAGATGCAGTTTAATGCTGATAAATGAAAAGTTCTGAGGTTAGGTAATGATGATAGGGTTACAAGATACGAGCTAGATGGTGTTGAGATTGCGAAGTCGAATTGCGAAAGGGATCTGGGAGTTATGATTAGTAAGAATTTAAAACAAAAGGATCAATGCATAAATGTTCGTAATAAGGCAAATCGGACACTTGGGTTTATTAATCGCAGCGTTAGTAACAAGACACCTGGTGTGGTTCTCAAGCTATATCTTGCTCTAGTTAGGCCCCATTTAGATTATGCAGTTCAGTTTTGGTCGCCATATTATAGAATGGATATAAATTCACTTGAACGTGTCCAGCGTAGGATGACTAAGTTAATTCCCCAAATTAGAAATCTTTCATATGAAGAAAGATTAACAAAGCTTAAGTTGCATTCACTGGAAAGGCGAAGAGTTAGGGGTGACATGATAGAGGTTTACAAGTGGGTGAATGGACATAACAAAGGGGATATTAATAGGGTATTAAAAGTATCAACACAAGACAGAACACGAAACAATGGGTATAAATTGGATAAGTTTAGATTTAGGAAAGACTTGGGTAAATACTGGTTCAGTAACAGGGTTGTTGATTTGTGGAACCAATTGCCGCGTAACATTGTGGAGGTGGGGTCCCTCGATTGTTTCAAGCATGGGTTGGACATGTATATGAGTGGGATTGGATGGTTATAAATAGCAGCTGCCTCGTATGGGCCAACAGGCCTTCTGCAGTTGCCTTTGTTCTTATGTTCTTATGTTCTTATCTCAAGATAACCTCAAGATAACCCTGGCAAACACTTCGTCCGGCCCTGGGGATTTGATTGGTTTTAGTTTTTCTAATTGTTTAATTACATCCTCCCTGGTAACTGCTAAACTAGTCAACCTGTCCTCATCCCCACCCACATAGACTTGTTCGGCTGAAGGCATATTGTTAAGTTCTTCTTTAGTAAATACAGATATAAAAGAAAGGGAGTGGGAAATGAATGGATGTCGATGGCAATTGGTGTCAATTGCCGGCTGGAAAGATATTGCAAATCAAATGCAATATCTTTCATAGACAACTGGGAACACTTCTATGGAAGAAATGAAATGTATGCTCGTGATGGGGTGCATCTATCGAGAGCTGGGGTTGTTGCTGTTGCGAACTCGTTGGAACCAGTGGTTAGAGGTGTTTGTTTGGGTTTAAACTGTTAGTAGATAGTGGTATGGGAATTGATTTGGAGGAAGGAGGTAATAAAAGTATGTGTTCGTGGGAGAAAAGAATTGGCAAAATGATCAGGGAAAGAAAAGGGCCTTAAAATAACAATTCACTTAGGATATATTACACTAACAGTAGAAGTCTAAGAAATAAAATTAATGAATTAAATGCTCTTGTCTGCACAGAAAAAATAGATATTATTGCACTTACCGAAACGTGGATGAACGTAGAAAATAGAGAACTATTAGCTGAATATCAGATAAATGGATTTAAACTATTTCACACAGAGAGATATATTAGACGAGGAGGGGTAGTAGCCATATATGTTAGGGACAATTTGAAATGTAGTCTCAAAGAGAGAATCAAAACTGAGCCACACACAGAAACTATTTGGATAGAATTAAACGAAAAAGCAAATAATATTATAATAGGAGTTATATATAGGCCACCAAATTTAGACAGAATGAAAGCTAAGCATCTATGTAATGAAATATCTAGAGCATCTAGATCTAACAGTATTTATGTCATAAGAACATAAGAACATAAGAACAAAGGTAACTGCAGAAGGCCTATTGGCCCATACGAGGCAGCTCCTATTCTATAACCACCCAATCCCACTCATATACTTGTCCAACCCGCGCTTGAAACAATCGAGGGACCCCACCTCCACCACGTTACGCGGCAATTGGTTCCACAAATCTACAACCCTGTTACTGAACCAGTATTTACCCAAGTCTTTCCTAAATCTAAACTTATCCAATTTATACCCATTGTTTCGTGTTCTGTCCTGTGTTGATACTTTTAATACCCTATTAATATCCCCCTTGTTATGTCCATTCACCCACTTGTAAACCTCTATCATGTCGCCCCTAACTCTTCGCCTTTCCAGTGAATGCAACTTAAGCTTTGTTAATCTTTCTTCATATGAAAGATTTCTAATTTGGGGAATTAACTTAGTCATCCTACGCTGGACACGTTCAAGTGAATTTATATCCATTCTATAATATGGCGACCAAAACTGAACTGCATAATCTAAATGGGGCCTAACTAGAGCAAGATATAGCTTGCGAACCACACCAGGTGTCTTGTTACTAACGCTGCGATTAATAAATCCAAGTGTCCGATTTGCCTTATTACGAACATTTATGCATTGATCCTTTTGTTTTAAATTCTTACTAATCATAACTCCCAGATCCCTTTCGCAATCCGACTTCGCAATCTCAACACCATCTAGCTCTTATCTTGTAACTCTATCATCATTACCTAACCTCAGAACTTTACATTTATCAGCATTAAACTGCATCTGCCAATCCTTTGACCATTTCAAAACCCTATCTAGATCAACTTGAAGTGATAGTGAGTCCTCCTCCGAATTAATTTCCCTACCGATTTTCGTATCATCGGCAAATTTGCAAATGTTGCTACTCAAACCTGAATCTAAATCATTTATATATATTATAAACAACAGAGGTCCCAGGACAGAGCCTTGAGGCACTCCACTTACAACATTTTCCCACTCTGACTTGATTCCATTTATACTAACTCTCTGTTTCCTTTGGTATAGCCATGCCCTAATCCAGCTTAATATAGCACCCCCAATACCATGAGACTCCATCTTTTTAATCAGTCTTTCATGTGGCACTGTATCAAAAGCTTTGCTAAAGTCAAGGTACACAACATCGCAATCCTTACCACTATCAACTGCCTCAACAATGCTAGAATAAAAAGATAACAAATTTGTTAAACATGAACGGCCATTTATAAAACCATGTTGCGACTCAATTATTAATTTATGTTTTTCAAGATGAAGACGAATTTTATTTGCTATTATGGATTCGAGTAACTTTCCCACAATAGACGTTAGGCTAATTGGTCGATAGTTAGACGCAAGTGATCTATCTCCTTTCTTAAAAACTGGTATCACATTAGCAACTTTCCAAAACTCTGGCACTCTGCCTGACTCTATTGATTTATTAAATATGGTTGACAGTGGGTCACAAAGCTCCTCTTTGCATTCTTTAAGCACCCTGGCAAACACTTCATCCGGCCCTGGGGATTTGTTTGGTTTGAGTTTTACTATTTGTTTAAGAACATCCTCCCTGGTAACTGCTAAACTCGTCAACCTGTCCTCGTCCCCACCCACATAGACTTGTTCGGCTGAAGGCATATTGTTAAGTTCCTCTTTAGTAAATACAGATACAAAATATTTATTAAAACTACTACTCATCTCTTCATCACTATCTGTTATTTGACCTGTCTCAGTTTTTAATGGACCTATCCTTTCCCTAGTCTTAGTACGATATAACGGAAAAAACCCTTTAGGATTTGTCTTTGCTTGCCCTGCTATGCGAACTTCATAGTTTCTTTTTGCTTTCCTTATCTCTTTTTTAACATTTCTAACCAGTTGTACGAATTCCTGTTCTAAAGTGACCTCCCCATTTTTAATCCTTTTGTACCAAGCTCTCTTTTTACCTATAAGGTTCTTCAAATTCTTTGTTATCCACTTTGGGTCATTAGTATTCGATCTATTCAATTTGTATGGTATACTACGTTCCTGTGCTTTGTTTAGAATATTCTTAAATAAGTTATATATTGAATCCACATCGAAATCCCCATTTAAGTCACCTATCGCTGGGTTCATGGGTGACTTTAATTTTAGTGGAATAAATTGGGTGAACAAAACAGGGAAAAGTGAAGCAGAAGATTTTCTAGAATTAATTGACGATTGCTTTCTTACGCAACACATTAAGGAACCAACGCGGGAAAATAATATTTTAGATTTAGTGTTAACTAACAGGGAAACACAAATTAATGACATCGAAATAGGGAGTGAGCTAGGGAACAGTGATCACAAAGTAATCAGATTTAGTATAGAATGGAATAGACCTGTAGGAGAAAATTCTGTTAAAGTGCCAGATTTTCGTAAAGCTGATTTTAATAGCCTAAGAAATTTTTTGGGTCAAATAGATTGGAAACTCTTGGGTATGGGGTGTGGGCCGGTCTTAGAGCGAGCGAGACATGAACCCAGCGATAGGTGACGTAAAAGGGGATTTCGATGTGGATTTAATATATAACTTATTTAAGAATATTCTAAACAAAGCACAGGAACGTAGTATAAAATACAAATTGAATAGATCGAATACCAATGACCCAAAGTGGATAACAAATAATTTAAAGAACCTTATAGGTAAGAAGAGAGCTTGGTACAAAAGGATTAAGAATTTGGAAATCAGGTTAGACCAGGAATTCATACAACTGGTTAGAAATGTTAAAAAAGAGATTAGGAAAGCAAAAAGAAACTATGAAGTTCGCATAGCAGAGCAAGCAAAGTCAAATCCTAAAGGGTTTTTTCAGTTATATCGAACTAAGACTAGGGAAAGGATAGGTCCATTAAAATCTGAGACAGGTCAAATATCGGATAATGACAAGAAGATGATTAGTATTTTTAACAAATATTTTATATCTGTATTTACTAAGGAAGAACTTAACAATATGCCTTCAGCCGAACAAGTCTATGTGGGTGAAGACAGGTTGACTAGTTTAGCAGTTACCAGGGAGGATGTAATTAAACAATTAGAAAAACTAAAACCAAACAAATCCCCAGGGCTGGATGAAGTGTTTGCCAGGGTGCTTAAAGAATGCAAAGAGGAGCTTTCCGAGCCACTGTCTACCATATTTAATAAATCAATAGAGTCAGGCAGAGTGCCAGAGTCATTGAAGGTAGCTAATGTGGTACCAATTTTTAAGAAAGGAGATAGATCACTTGCGTCAAACTATCGGCCAATTAGCCTAACGTCTATTGTGGGAAAGTTACTTGAATCAATAATTGCAAATACAATTCGTCTCCATCTTGAAAAACATAAATTAATAAATGAGTCGCAACATGGTTTTACAAATGACCGTTCATGTTTAACAAATTTGCTAACTTTTTATTCCAGCATAGTTGAGGCAGTTGATAGTGGTAAGGACTGTGATGTTGTGTACCTTGACTTTAGCAAAGCTTTTGATACAGTGCCACGTGAAAGACTAATTAAAAAAATAGAAGCTCATGGTATTGGTGGTGCTATACTAACTTGGATTAGGGCATGGCTATTCCAAAGGAAACAGAGAGTTAGTATAAATGGGGTTAAGTCAGAGTGGGATAATGTTGTTAGTGGAGTACCTCAGGGCTCTGTCCTGGGACCTGTGTTGTTTATAATATATATAAATTATTTAGATTCAGGTTTGAGTAGCAACGTTTGCAAATTTGCCGATGATACGAAAATCGATAGGGAAATTAATTCGGAGGAGGACTCACTATCACTTCAAGTTGATCTAGATAGGGTTTTGAAATGGTCAAAGGATTGACAAATGCAGTTTAATGCTGATAAATGTAAAGTTCTGAGGCTAGGTAATGATGATAGAGTTACAAGATACGAGCTAGATGGTGTTGAGATTGCGAAGTCGGATTGCGAAAGGGATCTGGGAGTTATGATTAGTAAGAATTTAAAACAAAAGGGTCAATGCATGAATGTTCGTAATAAGGCGAATAGGACACTGGGATTTATTAATCGAAGCGTTAGTAACAAGACACCTGGTGTGGTTCTTAAGCTATATCTTGCTCTGGTTAGGCCCCATTTAGATTATGCAGTTCAGTTTTGGTCGCCGTATTATAGAATGGATATAAATTCACTTGAACGTGTCCAACGTAGGATGACTAAGTTAATTCCCCAAATTAGAAATCTTTCATATGAAGAAAGACTAACAAAGCTTAAGTTGCATTCACTGGAAAGGCGAAGAGTTAGGGGTGACATGATAGAGGTTTACAAGTGGGTGAATGGACATAACAAAGGGGATATTAATAGGGTATTAAAAGTATCAACACAAGACCCTTTTGTTTTAAATTCTTACTAATCATAACTCCCAGATCCCTTTCGCAATCCGACTTCGCAATCTCAACACCATCTAGCTCGTATCTTGTAACTCTATCATCATTACCTAGCCTCAGAACTTTACATTTATCAGCATTAAACTGCATTTGTCAATCCTTTGACCATTTCAAAACCCTATCTAGATCAACTTGAAGTGATAGTGAGTCCTCCTCCGAATTAATTTCCCTATCGATTTTCGTATCATCGGCAAATTTGCAAACGTTGCTACTCAAACCTGAATCTAAATAATTTATATATATTATAAACAACACAGGTCCCAGGACAGAGCCCTGAGGTACTCCACTAACAACATTATCCCACTCTGACTTAACCCCATTTATACTAACTCTCTGTTTCCTTTGGAATAGCCATGCCCTAATCCAAGTTAGTATAGCACCACCAATACCATGAGCTTCTATTTTTTTAATTAGTCTTTCACTTTAACAGAATTTTCTCCTACTGGTCTATTCCATTCTATGCTAAATCTGATTTCTTTGTGATCACTACTCCCTAGCTCACTCCCTATTTCGATGTCATTAATTTGCGTTTCCCTGTTAGTTAACACTAAATCTAAAATATTATTTTCCCGTGTTGGTTACGCAACACATTAAGGAACCAACACGGGAAAATAATATTTTAGATTTAGTGTTAACTAACAGGGAAACGCAAATTAATGACATCGAAATAGGGAGTGAGCTAGGGAGTAGTGATCACAAAGAAATCAGATTTAGCATAGAATGGAATAGACCAGTAGGAGAAAATTCTGTTAAAGTGCCAGATTTTCGAAAAGCTGATTTTAATAGCCTAAGAAATTTTTTGGTTCAAATTGATTGGAAAGGCTTGGGTATGGGGTGTGGGCCGGTCTTGGAGCGAGACATGAACCCAGCGATAGGTGACTTAAATGGGGATTTCGATGTGGATTCAATATATAACTTATTTAAGAATATTCTAAACAAAGCACAGGAACGTAGTATACCATACAAATTGAATAGATCGTATACTAATGACCCAAAGTGGATAACAAAGAATTTGAAGAACCTTATAGGTAAAAAGAGAGCTTGGTACAAAAGGATTAAAAATGGGGAGGTCACTTTAGAACAGGAATTCGTACAACTGGTTAGAAATGTTAAAAAAGAGATAAGGAAAGCAAAAAGAAACTATGAAGTTCGCATAGCAGGGCAAGCAAAGACAAATCCTAAAGGGTTTTTTCAGTTATATCGTACTAAGACTAGGGAAAGGATAGGTCCATTAAAAACTGAGACAGGTCAAATAACAGATAGTGATGAAGAGATGAGTAGTATTTTTAATAAATATTTTGTATCTGTATTTACTAAAGAGGAACTTAACAATATGCCTTCAGCCGAACAAGTCTATGTGGGTGGGGACGAGGACAGGTTGACGAGTTTAGCAGTTACCAGGGAGGATGTTCTTAAACAAATAGTAAAACTCAAACCAAACAAATCCCCAGGGCCGGATGAAGTGTTTGCTAGGGTGCTTAAAGAATGCAAAGAGGAGCTTTGTGACCCACTGTCAACCATATTTAATAAATCAATAGAGTCAGGCAGAGTGCCAGAGTTTTGGAAAGTTGCTAATGTGATACCAGTTTTTAAGAAAGGAGATAGATCACTTGCGTCTAACTATCGACCAATTAGCCTAACGTCTATTGTGGGAAAGTTACTCGAATCTATAATAGCAAATAAAATTCGTCTTCATCTTGAAAAACATAAATTAATAATTGAGTCGCAACATGGTTTTATAAATGGCCGTTCATGTTTAACAAATTTGTTATCTTTTTATTCTAGCATTGTTGAGGCAGTTGATAGTGGTAAGGATTGCGATGTTGTATACCTTGACTTTAGCAAAGCTTTTGATACAGTGCCACATGAAAGACTGATTAAAAAAATAGAGTCTCATGGTATTGGGGGTGCTATATTAAGCTGGATTAGGGCATGGCTATACCAAAGGAAACAGAGAGTTAGTATAAATGGAATCAAGTCAGAGTGGGAAAATGTTGTAAGTGGAGTGCCTCAAGGCTCTGTCCTGGGACCTCTGTTGTTTATAATATATATAAATGATTTAGATTCAGGTTTGAGTAGCAACATTTGCAAATTTGCCGATGATACGAAAATCGGTAGGGAAATTAATTCGGAGGAGGACTCACTATCACTTCAAGTTGATCTAGATAGGGTTTTGAAATGGTCAAAGGATTGGCAGATGCAGTTTAATGCTGATAAATGTAAAGTTCTGAGGTTAGGTAATGATGATAGAGTTACAAGATACGAGCTAGATGGTGTTGTGATTGCGAAGTCGGATTGCGAAAGGGATCTGGGAGTTATGATTAGTAAGAATTTAAAACAAAAGGATCAATGCATAAATATTCGTAATAAGGCAAATCGGACACTTGGATTTATTAATCGCAGCGTTAGTAACAAGACACCTGGTGTGGTTCTCAAGCTATATCTTGCTCTAGTTAGGCCCCATTTAGATTATGCAGTTCAGTTTTGGTCGCCATATTATAGAATGGATATAAATTCACTTGAACGTGTCCAGCGTAGGATGACTAAGTTAATTCCCCAAATTAGAAATCTTTCATATGAAGAAAGATTAACAAAGCTTAAGTTGCATTCACTGGAAAGGCGAAGAGTTAGGGGTGACATGATAGAGGTTTACAAGTGGATGAATGGACATAACCGGGGGGATATTAATAGGGTATTAAAAGTATCAACACAGGACAGAACACGAAACAATGGATATAAATTGGATAAGTTTAGATTTAGGAAAGACTTGGGTAAATACTGGTTCAGTAACAGGGTTGTTGATTTGTGGAACCAATTGCCGCGTAACATTGTGGAGGTGGGGTCCCTCGATTGTTTCAAGCACGGGTTGGACAAGTATATGAGTGGGATTGGGTGGTTATAGAATAGGAGCTGCCTCGTATGGGCCAATAGGCCTTCTGCAGTTACCTTTGTTCTTATGTTCTTATGTTCTTAAGACAGAACACGAAACAATGGGTATAAATTGGATAAGTTTAAATTTAGGAAAGACTTGGGTAAATACTGGTTCAGTAACAGGGTTGTTGATTTGTGGAATCAATTGCCGCGTAACATTGTGGAGGTGGGATCCCTCGATTGTTTCAAGCGCGGGTTGGACAAGTATATGAGTGGGATTGGGTGGTTATAAATAGGAGCTGCCTCGTATGGGCCAACAGGTCTTCTGCAGTTGCCTTTGTTCTTATGTTCTTATGTAACCAATTGCCGCGTAACATTGTGGAGGTGGGGTCCCTCGATTGTTTCAAGCGCGGGTTGGACATGTTTATGAGTGGGATTGGGTGGTTATAGATAGGAGCTGCCTCGTATGGGCCAACAGGCCTTCTGCAGTTGCCTTTGTTCTTATGTTCTTAAAATATTTGTCAAAAATACTACTCATCTCCTTGTCATTATCCGTTATTTGACCTGTCTCAGATTTTAATGGACCTATCCTTTCCCTAGTCTTAGTTTGATATAACTGAAAAAATCCTTTAGGATTTGACTTTGCTTGCTCTGCTATGCGAACTTCATAGTTTCTTTTTGCTTTCCTAATCTCTTTTTTAACATTTCTAACCAGTTGTATGAATTCCTGTTCTAACCTGACTTCCCCATTCTTAATCCTTTTGTACCAAGCTCTCTTTTTACCTATAAGGTTCTTTAAATTATTTGTTATCCACTTTGGGTCATTAGTATTCGATCTATTAAATTTGTATGGTATACTACGTTCCTGTGCTTTGTTTAGAATATTCTTAAATAAGTTATATATTAAATCCACATCGAAATCCCCTTTTACGTCACCTATCGCTGGGTTCATGTCTCGCTCTATGACCGGCCCACACCCCATACCCAAAACTTTCCAATCTATTTGACCCAAAAAATTTCTTAGGCTATTAAAATCAGTTTTTCGAAAATCTGGCACTTTAGCCGAATTTTCTCCTACAGGTCTATTCCATTCTATGCTAAATCTGATTACTTTGTGATCACTGTTCCCTAGCTCACTCCCTATTTCGATGTCATTAATTTGTGTTTCCCTGCTAGTTAACACTAAATCTAAAATATGCACTTCATATGCAAAATAAAATATGCACTTCATATGCAAAATAAAATATGCACTTCACAATATTAACTGGGAATCTGAATTTAATAATTCACAGGATATAAACTCATCAACTAACCTCTTTCTCTCCAAAACTCTAAGCCTCTACAACACTCACTGTCCCCTCCTTACCAAACAAGTAACTGATAAAAGAAAAAATAACCCGTGGCTCACAAGTGGCATAATTAAATCAATCAACAAAAAACATGAATACGAAAAGAAATTTAGGAGTGGCCTAGTTTCAATGGAAGTAGTTAAAAGGTACTCATCAGTGCTTACCAGTATCATAAGAAAAGCAAAACTTTCATATTATGAGACTAAATTCAAAGAAGCAAAAGGCAACATGAAAAACCATCTCTAACATCCTGGGAACTAAACAAAACTCCCACAACCAGATAACACTCTCTAAGGATGGCCTTACACTGTCATCTGACTTAGAAATGGCGAATGAATTTAATAGCTTCTTTTCATCGATTGGTGCTAACCTTGCTAGTAAAATCCCACAGACTCAGACACATATCAACACATATCTCTCAGGCAGCTATCCAAACTCTCTTCTCCTCTCACCAGTCAGCCCGTCAGATGTTGTGTCCATCATACACTCACTAAAAACCAAAGCTGGGAACATCAGTGAAATCCCATCCATTGTATACAAGAGCGCCTCCCATGCCCTTGCGCCACCTATAGCTCTGCTGTTCAACAAATCCCTTGAGTGTCATACCTTCCCTGATATCCTTAAAAACGCAAGAGTAACGCCAGTTCATAAAGGAGGTAATCCGTCAGACATAAACAACTATAGACCAATATCGAACCTACCCATACTATCAAAAATATTTGAAAAAATTATCTACAAACAGCTCTACTCCTATCTCGTAAAATTCGACATTCTTAGCCCCTGTCAGTTTGGCTTCCGCTCTCAAAAGAGTACCAACGATGCAATTATTAGTCTCCTTGATATAATTTACTCAGCCCTTGACAAAAATAAGGACTCTTCATTGGACCCAATTGGACTCTTCATTGACCTGAGAAAGGCCTTTGATACTGTTAATCACGATTACCTCTTATGTAAACTCCATCATTATGGAATCCGAGGCCATGCACTGGACTATATCCAATCCTATCTTAGTGATAGACACCAATGTGTAGCCATCAATAATATAATCTCTCCCATTCTACCAATAACCGTTGGAGTGCCACAGGGCAGCATCTTGGGACCTCTTCTATTTCTTATATACATTAATGATCTGCCTAATGTCTCTAATATTCTGAAACCTATTTTGTTTGCTGATGATACTACCCTCATCTACTCCAACCCCAACCCACATACACTAAATGATGTTGTTAATAATGAACTAAAAAAAGTCCACTTATGGATGTCAACCAACAAACTAACACTTAACATAGAAAAGACCTACTACATCCTATTTGGAAGCAAATCTACAAATGCAATTCAGCTTCAGATTGACAATGTAATCATTAGCAATAAAAATGATGGAAAGTTTCTTGGCATATTCCTAGACAAGAAACTCAACTTCAGTACCCACATACAACACATAACTAAGAAAGTCTCTAAAACAGTTGGTATACTCTCCAAAATCAGATATTATGTTCCTAACTCTGCTCTCATCTCTCTATATTATGCACTAATCTATCCCTATCTCAACTATGGTATCTGTGCATGGGGTTCAACCACTGCAAACCACCTCAAGTCCATCTTCACCCAGCAAAAATCTGCTATCAGAATAATATCAAATTCTGCTTTCAGACAACACACAGCCCCCTTGTTTAACTTCCCTAAACATGCTAAACATAATCTCACTCCACAAATTCTCTTGTGTCAACTACATTTACAAAACCCTGTTCTTAAATGCAAATCCTTGTCTGAAACTCTTCCTGGACAGATGTAATAGGACCCATTATCACCACACCAGAAATAAATATCTCTTTGATATCCCCAGAGTTAAACTTAATCTGTGTAAACACTCTATGCAAATAAAGGGACCCAGTTTATGGAACTCACTCCCTACTGAATTGAAAAGCTGTCCAACTTTTACATCATTCAAAATCAATACTAAAAAGTACCTAATTTCATCTTCATAGTTTTTCACTTCTTGCCTTAAAATTGCACTGTATCAATTGCTACCCAATCTCCCAACCTTTATGTTCCCAATTTGAACATCTTTACCATTGTGATCATTGCTGTTTTCTTATATGTGCTGCCAATCTGCTGTATGGTGTTTATAAATCTTGTTTATCTGTATCTTTTGCTACCCAGTCTCCCAATCTTTATGTACCCAATCTGAACATCTTTACCATTGTGATCATTGCTGTCTTATATGTGCTGTCAATCTGCTGTATGGTGTCTATTAATCTTGTTTAAATTACTAATCAAGCTGTCAATGTAATCAATCAGAGCTTTAATATAACAATGTGCTTTAATATACTTACTTATCTCTCTCATCTCATTTTTCTCTTGTAATGTATCTTTATCATTTATCAATTCTGATTGAAATTACCTACTTAAAACTATCTGCTAGATTAAGGACCTGCCCGAAACGCTGCGCGTACTAGTGGCTTTACAAGAATGTAAATACTGTACTATCCAATGTATTCTCACAAACCTAATGTACCTTCTTGTATATATATAAATAAATAAATAAATAAATAAATAAACAAATATTATTTTCCCGCGTTGGTTCCTTAATGTGTTTCGTAAGAAAGCAATCGTCAATTAATTCTAGAAAATCTTCTGCTTCACTATTCCCTGTTTTGTTCACCCAGTTTATTCCACCAAAATTAAAGTCACCCATGACATAAATACTGTTAGATCTAGATGCTCTAGATATTTCATCCCATAGATGCTTAGCTTCCATTCTGTCTAAATTTGGTGGCCTATATATAACTCCTATTATAATATTATTTGCTTTTTCGTTTAATTCCATCCAAATAGTTTCTGTGTGTGGCTCAGTTTTGATTCCCTCTTTGAGACTACATTTCAAATTGTCCCTAACATATATGGCTACTCCCCCTCCTCGTCTAATATATCTATCTGTGTGAAATAGTTTAAATACATTTATCTGATATTCAGCTAATAGTTCTCTATTTTCTACATTCATCCACGTTTGGGTAAGTGCAATAATATCTATTTTTTCTGTGCAGACAAGAGCATTTAATTCATTAAATTTATTTCTTAGACTTCTACTGTTAGTGTAATATATCCTAAGTGAATTGTTATTTTGAGGCCCTTTTCTTTCCCTGATCATTTTGCCAATTCTTTTCTCCCACGAACACATACTTTTATTGCCTCCTTCCTCCAAATCAATTCCCATACCACTATCTACTAACAGTTTAAACCCAAACAAACACCTCTAACCACTGGTTCCAACGAGTTCGCAACAGCAACAACCCTAGTCCTCGATAGATGCATCCCATCACGAGCATACATTTCATTTCTTCCATAGAAGTGTTCTCAGTTGTCTATGAAAGATATTGCATTTGATTTGCAATATCTTTCCAGTCGGCAATTGACACCAAGTGCCCTCGACATCCATTCATTTCCCACTCCCTTTCTGGGAAGAATGCCACATATGATCGGGATTCCTCCCTTGCTCCTAACTAATTCAATGGCTGTCCTGAATCTCTGTATTAGTTCCTCACTCCTAACTCGCCCAATATCATTACCCCCTGCACTAATACAAATAATGGGTTTGTTCCCATTTCCCGTCATGATATCTTTCATGTTTTCAACAATATCACCAATACCAGCTCCCGGATAGCAAACCCTTAACCTGTTCCCCCTATCTCTGGCACAAAACGTTCTGTCTAAATACCTCACCTGGGAATCTCCCACAAGCAAAATTCACTTCGTTCCTCCCTTTTCCTTTAGGACACTTTGAGGTACCTGCGCTTCAATGCTCCTCGTTGCTTTGCCTTTGCCTCCTCGTTGAACTACAGGTTCACCACAGCACTCGTCCTCTAAAACATCAAATGCGTTAGAAGTCCTTAGGCTATTAGGTGTCGGTTTTGCCAAGGTCTTCTTAAGACTCCTGTCCTTTAAAACCTGCCAAGACGAGGTCTTTTTAATACTGGTCTCCTCCTTTGTTTCTTCCTGATGTTGTTTCAGCTGTCGTACCACCTCCCGTAGCGAATCCAGCTCTGTCCTCAGATCTCCAACTAGATTCACCAGTTCCTTCACTAATCCTTCCATTATTGCTGTAATAATATTACTACAATCGGAGCTCCAGCTAACACAACCTCTCACTGAATTGAATCTGCTTTGATACAGATCACAAAAGAAAGTAATTAAACATTAGCAGTGGTTTATATAACTTAGATATATTTTTAATAGATCAATTAAAGGGCGATTTAAGTAGGATCATTGGAACACATTTGTCTCACTAATTCATTGTAAATATTTACTATTTTATGCTATAATTATCCATGTGTGGGCCTGTGTGTGGTTGCTGCATCAGATGGGCCAATAGGCCCTCTGCAGTGTCCACGTATTGTACTTCACCTCACTCCACCATTCTCTCCTGCCTATTTATGTCCAGTACTTGATCTGTAAAACACTCCTTCTGAAGATGTATTAATATACAAAAGTACTTAAGGAAATTCCTGTTTCAATTTTCCTCCGTGGTCTGACACTGTCATATATATATTGTTACGGACCCGAGTCCAGCGTCGGAGCACGGAGCAGTGACAACAACGCCATCTGTGAGTCCGCTCCCGAAACCCACTCCAAATGGACAACGCCATCTAGTGAGGACGGGATATACCGGCCACAGGTGCTGGATTCCCGTCTTAATCAGACACGTCATTAGTACTGGGACGCTCTAGGGAACCTCACTTACAGGCTTAGACACAAACGTCCACCTCTTCATTCCATAGATGGCGTTGCTGTCTAAGCGCCACCTGACCAGAGGTCAGCAGCGGCTATGTTACGAGCTGATTAAGACGGGAATCCAGCACCTGTGGCCGGTATATCCCGTCCTCACTAGATGGCGTTGTCCATTTGGAGTGGGTTTCGAGAGCGGACTCACAGATGGCGTTGTCGTCACTGCTCCGTGCTAAGACGCTGGACTCGGGTCCGTAACATTTATATATATAAATATATATATGTCGTACCTAATAGCCAGAACGCACTTCTCAGCCTACTATGCAAGGCCCGATTTGCCTAATAAGCCAAGTTTTCCTGAATTAATATATTTTCTCTAATTTTTTTCTTATGAAATGATAAAGCTACCCATTTCATTATGTATGAGGTAAAAAAAAATTTTTGGAGTTAAAATTAACGTAGATATATGACCAAACCTAACCAACCCTACCTAACCTAACCTAACCTAACCTATCTTTATAGGTTAGGTTAGGTTAGGTAGCCAAAAAAGTTAGGTTAGGTTAGGTTAGGTAGGTTAGGTAGTCGAAAAACGATTAATTCATGAAAACTTGGCTTATTAGGCAAATCGGGCCTTGCATAGTAGGCTGAGAAGTGCGTTCTGGCTACTAGGTACGACATATATATATATATATATATATATATATATATATATATATATATATATATGTATATATATGTCGTACCTAGTAGCCAGAACTCACTTCTCAGCCTACTATTCAAGGCCCGATTTGCCTAATAAGCCAAGTTTTCCTGAATTAATATATTTACTATAATTTTTTTCTTATGAAATGATAAAGCAACCCTTTTCTCTATGTATGAGGTCAATTTTTTTTTATTGGAGTTAAAATTAACGTAGATATATGACCGAACCTAACCAACCCTACCTAACCTGACCTAACCTATATTTATAGGTAAGGTTAGGTTAGGTAGCCAAAAAAAGCTAGGTTAGGTTAGGTTAGGTAGGTTAGGTAGACGAAAAAACATTAATTCATGAAAACTTGCCTTATTAGGCAAATCGGGCCTTGAATAGTAGGCTGAGAAGTGCGTTCTGGCTATTAGGTACGACATATATATATATATATATATATATATATATATATATATATATATATATATATATATATATATATATATATATATGTCGTACCTAGTAGCCAGAACGCACTTCTTGGCCTACTATGCAAGGCCCGTTTTGCTCAATAAGCCAAGTTTTCCTGAATTAATATATTTTCTCTTATTTTTTTTTTTATGAAATGATAAAGCTATCCATTTGATTACGTATGAGGTCAATTTTTATTATTGGAGTTAAAATTAACGTAGATATATGACCGAACCTAACCAACCCTACCTAACCTAACCTAATCTATCTTTATAGGTTAGGCTAGGTTAGGTAGCCGAAAAAGTTAGGTTAGGTTAGGTTAGGTAGGTTAGGTAGTCGAAAAACAATTAATTCATGAAAACTTGGCTTATTAGGCAAATCGAGCCTTGCATAGTAGGCCGAGAAGTGCGTTCTGGCTACTAGGTACGACATATATATATATATATATATATATATATATATATATATATATATATATATATATATATATATATATATATATATATATATATATATATATATATATATATGTCGTACCTAGTAGCCAGAACTCACTTCTCAGCCTACTATTCAAGGCCCGATTTGCCTAATAAGCCAAGTTTTCCTGAATTAATATATTTACCATAATTTTTTTCTTATGAAATGATAAAGCAACCCTTTTCTCTATGTATGAGGTCAATTTTTTTTTATTGGAGTTAAAATTAACGTAGATATATGACCGAACCTAACCAACCCTACCTAACCTAACCTATATTTATAGGTAAGGTTAGGTTAGGTAGCCAAAAAAAGCTAGGTTAGGTTAGGTTAGGTAGGTTAGGTAGACGAAAAAACATTAATTCATGAAAACTTGGCTTATTAGGCAAATCGGGCCTTGAATAGTAGGCTGAGAAGTGCGTTCTGGCTACTAGGTACGACATATATATATATATATATATATATATATATATATATATATATATATATATATATATATATATATATATATATATATATATATATATATATATATATATATATATATATATATATATATATGTCGTACCTAATAGCCAGAACTCACTTCTCAGCCTACTATTCAAGGCCCGATTTGCCTAATAAGCCAAGTTTTCATGAATTAATATATTTACTATAATTTTTTTCTTTTAAAATGATAAAGCAACCCTTTTCTCTATGTATGAGGTCAATTTTTTTTATTGGAGTTAAAATTAACGTAGATATATGACCGAACCTAACCAACCCTACCTAACCTAACCTAACCTATATTTATAGGTAAGGTTAGGTTAGGTAGCCAAAAAAAGCTAGGTTAGGTTAGGTTAGGTAGGTTAGGTAGACGAAAAAACATTAATTCATGAAAACTTGGCTTATTAGGCAAATCGGGCCTTGAATAGTAGGCTGAGAAGTGCGTTCTGGCTATTAGGTACGACATATATATATATATATATATATATATATATATATATATATATATATATATATATATATATATATATATATATATATATATAACTGAAAACTCACACCCCAGAAGTGACTCGAACCCATACTCCCAGAAGCAATGCATCTGGTATGTACAAGACGCCTTAATCCACTTGACCATCACGACCGGACATAATGAGGTGATAGCCGAGGCTATTTGAACCACCCCACCGCCGGCACTCGGATAGTTATCTTGGGCATAGCATTTTACCAAATCACCTCATTCTTTGGGGCAACACGTGAGGAACACAAATGCGAACAAGCCTGAATGGTCCCCAGGACATATGCAACTGAAAACTCACACCCCAGAAGTGACTCGAACCCATACTCCCAGAAGCAATGCATCTGGTATGTACAAGACGCCTTAATCCACTTGACCATCACGACCGGACATAATGAGGTGATAGCCGAGGCTATTTGAACCACCCCACCGCCGGCACTCGGATAGTTATCTTGGGCATAGCATTTTACCAAATCACCTCATTCTTTGGGGCAACACGTGAGGAACACAAATGCGAACAAGCCTGAATGGTCCCCAGGACATATGCAACTGAAAACTCACACCCCAGAAGTGACTCGAACCCATACTCCCAGAAGCAATGCATCTGGTATGTACAAGACGCCTTAATCCACTTGACCATCACGACCGGACATAATGAGGTGATAGCCGAGGCTATTTGAACCACCCCACCGCCGGCACTCGGATAGTTATCTTGGGCATAGCATTTTACCAAATCACCTCATTCTTTGGGGCAACACGTGAGGAACACAAATGCGAACAAGCCTGAATGGTCCCCAGGACATATGCAACTGAAAACTCACACCCCAGAAGTGACTCGAACCCATACTCCCAGAAGCAATGCATCTGGTATGTACAAGACGCCTTAATCCACTTGACCATCACGACCGGACATAATGAGGTGATAGCCGAGGCTATTTGAACCACCCCACCGCCGGCACTCGGATAGTTATCTTGGGCATAGCATTTTACCAAATCACCTCATTCTTTGGGGCAACACGTGAGGAACACAAATGCGAACAAGCCTGAATGGTCCCCAGGACATATGCAACTGAAAACTCACACCCCAGAAGTGACTCGAACCCATACTCCCAGAAGCAATGCATCTGGTATGTACAAGACGCCTTAATCCACTTGACCATCACGACCGGACATAATGAGGTGATAGCCGAGGCTATTTGAACCACCCCACCGCCGGCACTCGGATAGTTATCTTGGGCATAGCATTTTACCAAATCACCTCATTCTTTGGGGCAACACGTGAGGAACACAAATGCGAACAAGCCTGAATGGTCCCCAGGACATATGCAACTGAAAACTCACACCCCAGAAGTGACTCGAACCCATACTCCCAGAAGCAATGCATCTGGTATGTACAAGACGCCTTAATCCACTTGACCATCACGACCGGACATAATGAGGTGATAGCCGAGGCTATTTGAACCACCCCACCGCCGGCACTCGGATAGTTATCTTGGGCATAGCATTTTACCAAATCACCTCATTCTTTGGGGCAACACGTGAGGAACACAAATGCGAACAAGCCTGACGTGTTGCCCCAAAGAATGAGGTGATTTGGTAAAATGCTATGCCCAAGATAACTATCCGAGTGCCGGCGGTGGGGTGGTTCAAATAGCCTCGGCTATCACCTCATTATGTCCGGTCGTGATGGTCAAGTGGATTAAGGCGTCTTGTACATACCAGATGCATTGCTTCTGGGAGTATGGGTTCGAGTCACTTCTGGGGTGTGAGTTTTCAGTTGCATATGTCCTGGGGACCATTCAGGCTTGTTCGCATTTGTGTTCCTCACGTGTTGCCCCAAAGAATGAGGTGATTTGGTAAAATGCTATGCCCAAGATAACTATCCGAGTGCCGGCGGTGGGGTGGTTCAAATAGCCTCGGCTATCACCTCATTATGTCCGGTCGTGATGGTCAAGTGGATTAAGGCGTCTTGTACATACCAGATGCATTGCTTCTGGGAGTATGGGTTCGAGTCACTTCTGGGGTGTGAGTTTTCAGTTGCATATGTCCTGGGGACCATTCAGGCTTGTTCGCATTTGTGTTCCTCACGTGTTGCCCCAAAGAATGAGGTGATTTGGTAAAATGCTATGCCCAAGATAACTATCCGAGTGCCGGCGGTGGGGTGGTTCAAATAGCCTCGGCTATCACCTCATTATGTCCGGTCGTGATGGTCAAGTGGATTAAGGCGTCTTGTACATACCAGATGCATTGCTTCTGGGAGTATGGGTTCGAGTCACTTCTGGGGTGTGAGTTTTCAGTTGCATATGTCCTGGGGACCATTCAGGCTTGTTCGCATTTGTGTTCCTCACGTGTTGCCCCAAAGAATGAGGTGATTTGGTAAAATGCTATGCCCAAGATAACTATCCGAGTGCCGGCGGTGGGGTGGTTCAAATAGCCTCGGCTATCACCTCATTATGTCCGGTCGTGATGGTCAAGTGGATTAAGGCGTCTTGTACATACCAGATGCATTGCTTCTGGGAGTATGGGTTCGAGTCACTTCTGGGGTGTGAGTTTTCAGTTGCATATGTCCTGGGGACCATTCAGGCTTGTTCGCATTTGTGTTCCTCACGTGTTGCCCCAAAGAATGAGGTGATTTGGTAAAATGCTATGCCCAAGATAACTATCCGAGTGCCGGCGGTGGGGTGGTTCAAATAGCCTCGGCTATCACCTCATTATGTCCGGTCGTGATGGTCAAGTGGATTAAGGCGTCTTGTACATACCAGATGCATTGCTTCTGGGAGTATGGGTTCGAGTCACTTCTGGGGTGTGAGTTTTCAGTTGCATATGTCCTGGGGACCATTCAGGCTTGTTCGCATTTGTGTTCCTCACGTGTTGCCCCAAAGAATGAGGTGATTTGGTAAAATGCTATGCCCAAGATAACTATCCGAGTGCCGGCGGTGGGGTGGTTCAAATAGCCTCGGCTATCACCTCATTATGTCCGGTCGTGATGGTCAAGTGGATTAAGGCGTCTTGTACATACCAGTTGCGTTGCTTCTGGGAGTATGGGTTCGAGTCACTTCTGGGGTGTGAGTTTTCAGTTGCATATGTCCTGGGGACCATTCAGGCTTGTTCGCATATATATATATATATATATATATATATATATATATATATATATGTCGTACCTAATAGCCAGAACGCACTTCTCAGCCTACTATTCAAGGCCCGATTTGCCTAATAAGCCAAGTTTTCATGAATTAATATTTTTTCGTCTACCTAACCTACCTAACCTAACCTAACCTAGCTTTTTTTGGCTACCTAACCTAACCTTACCTATAAATATAGGTTAGGTTAGGTTAGGTAGGGTTGGTTAGGTTCGGTCATATATCTACGTTAATTTTAACTCCAATAAAAAAAATTGACCTCATACATAGAGAAAAGGGTTGCTTTATCATTTCATAAGAAAAATATTATAGTAAATATATTAATTCAGGAAAACTTGGCTTATTAGGCAAATCGGGCCTTGAATAGTAGGCTGAGAAGTGAGTTCTGGCTACTAGGTACGACATATATATATATATATATATATATATATATATATATATATATATATATATATATATATATGTCGTACCTAATAGCCAGAACTCACTTCTTGGCCTACTATGCAAGGCCCGATTTGCCTAATAAGCCAAGTTTTCCTGAATCAATATATTTTCTCTAATTTTTTTCTTATGAAATGATAAAGCTACCCATTTCATTATGTATGAGGTCAATTTTTTTTTATTAGAGTTAAAATTAACGTAGATATATGACCGAACCTAACCAACCCTACCTAACCTAACCTAACCTATCTTTATAGGTTAGGTTGGGTTAGGTAGCGGAAAAAGTTAGGTTAGGTTAGGTTAGGTAGGTTAGGTAGTCGAAAAAACAATAATTCATGAAAACTTAGCTTATTAGGCAAATCGGGCCTTGCATAGTAGGCCAAGAAGTGAGTTCTGGCTATTAGGTACGACATATATATATATATATATATATATATATATATATATATATATATATATATATATATATATATATATATATATATATATATATATATATATATATATATATATATATATATATATATATATATATATATATATATATATATATATTTATATATATATATATATATATATATATATATATATATATATAATATATATATATATATATATATTATTAAATATGACCGAAAAAGTAAGATTAATAATTCTAACACGAATTTTCTCAATCTTTCGTGCATTTCGTTGCACTGTTGGAGGTAAATCAAAAAAACCTCCAACCTCCAACAGTGAAACGAAATGTACGAAAGATTGAGAAAATTCGTGTTAGAATTATTAATCTTACTTTTTCGGTCATATTTAATAATATATGTCTACAGGAAAGACTGCTACCAAAATATACTAATATATATATATATATATATATATATATATATATATATATATATATATATATATATATATGTCGTACCTAATAGCCAGAACGCACTTCTCAGCCAACTATGCATGGCCCAATTTGCCTAATAAGCCAAGTTTTCATGAATTAATGTTTTTTAGACTACCTAACCTACCTAACCTAACCTAACCTAACTTTTTCTGCTACCTAACCTAACCTAACCGATAGAGATAGGTTAGGTTAGGTTAGGTAGGGTTGGTTAGGTTCGGTCATATATCTACGTTAATTTTAACTCCAATAAAAAAAATTGACCTCATACATAATGAAATGGGTAGCTTTATCATTTCATAAGAAAAAATTAGAAAAAAAATATTAATTCAGGAAAACTAGGCTTATTAGGCAAATCGGGCCTTGCATAGTAGGCTGAGAAGTGCGTTCTGGCTATTAGGTACGACATATATATATATATATATATATATATATATATATATATATATATATATATATATATATATATATATATATATATATATATATATATACATATATATATACATATATATATATACATATATATATAGACTCTCAGGTAAGTTAGTAATTTAAATGCACAGTAGCAGTCCTAGGCGTTCAATCCCCGACCGTCCAAGTGGTTTGGCACCATTCCTCCCCATCCCATCCCAAATCCTTATCCTGATCCCTTCCCGGTGTTAAATAGTTGTAAATAGTATAGATATATATATATATATATATATATATATATATATATATATATATATATATAAATAGTATATATATATATATATATATATATATATATACATATATATATACATATATATATATATATATATATATATATATATATATATATATATATATATATATAACTGAAAACTCACACCCCAGAAGTGACTCGAACCCATACTCCCAGAAGCAACGCAACTGGTATGTACAAGACGCCTTAATCCACTTGACCATCACGACCGGACATAATGAGGTGATAGCCGAGGCTATTTGAACCACCCCACCGCCGGCACTCGGATAGTTATCTTGGGCATAGCATTTTACCAAATCACCTCATTCTTAGGGGCAGACGTGAGGAACACAAATGCGAACAAGCCAGAATGGTCCCCTGGACAATATGCAACTGAAAACTCACACCCCAGAAGTGACTCGAACCCATACTCCCAGAAGCAACGCAACTGGTATGTACAAGACGCCTTAATCCACTTGACCATCACGACCGGACATAATGAGGTGATAGCCGAGGCTATTTGAACCACCCCACCGCCGGCACTCGGATAGTTATCTTGGGCATAGCATTTTACCAAATCACCTCATTCTTAGGGGCACACGTGAGGAACACAAATGCGAACAAGCCAGAATGGTCCCCTGGACAATATGCAACTGAAAACTCACACCCCAGAAGTGACTCGAACCCATACTCCCAGAAGCAACGCAACTGGTATGTACAAGACGCCTTAATCCACTTGACCATCACGACCGGACATAATGAGGTGATAGCCGAGGCTATTTGAACCACCCCACCGCCGGCACTCGGATAGTTATCTTGGGCATAGCATTTTACCAAATCACCTCATTCTTAGGGGCACACGTGAGGAACACAAATGCGAACAAGCCAGAATGGTCCCCTGGACAATATGCAACTGAAAACTCACACCCCAGAAGTGACTCGAACCCATACTCCCAGAAGCAACGCAACTGGTATGTACAAGACGCCTTAATCCACTTGACCATCACGACCGGACATAATGAGGTGATAGCCGAGGCTATTTGAACCACCCCACCGCCGGCACTCGGATAGTTATCTTGGGCATAGCATTTTACCAAATCACCTCATTCTTAGGGGCACACGTGAGGACACATAATTGCATATTGTCCCCTGGACAATATGCAATTATGTCCGGTCGTGATGGTCAAGTGGATTAAGGCGTCTTGTACATACCAGTTGCGTTGCTTCTGGGAGTATGGGTTCGAGTCACTTCTGGGGTGTGAGTTTTCAGTTGCATATTGTCCAGGGGACCATTCTGGCTTGTTCGCATTTGTGTTCCTCACGTGTGCCCCTAAGAATGAGGTGATTTGGTAAAATGCTATGCCCAAGATAACTATCCGAGTGCCGGCGGTGGGGTGGTTCAAATAGCCTCGGCTATCACCTCATTATGTCCGGTCGTGATGGTCAAGTGGATTAAGGCGTCTTGTACATACCAGTTGCGTTGCTTCTGGGAGTATGGGTTCGAGTCACTTCTGGGGTGTGAGTTTTCAGTTGCATATTGTCCAGGGGACCATTCTGGCTTGTTCGCATTTGTGTTCCTCACGTGTGCCCCTAAGAATGAGGTGATTTGGTAAAATGCTATGCCCAAGATAACTATCCGAGTGCCGGCGGTGGGGTGGTTCAAATAGCCTCGGCTATCACCTCATTATGTCCGGTCGTGATGGTCAAGTGGATTAAGGCGTCTTGTACATACCAGTTGCGTTGCTTCTGGGAGTATGGGTTCGAGTCACTTCTGGGGTGTGAGTTTTCAGTTGCATATTGTCCAGGGGACCATTCTGGCTTGTTCGCATTTGTGTTCCTCACGTGTGCCCCTAAGAATGAGGTGATTTGGTAAAATGCTATGCCCAAGATAACTATCCGAGTGCCGGCGGTGGGGTGGTTCAAATAGCCTCGGCTATCACCTCATTATGTCCGGTCGTGATGGTCAAGTGGATTAAGGCGTCTTGTACATACCAGTTGCGTTGCTTCTGGGAGTATGGGTTCGAGTCACTTCTGGGGTGTGAGTTTTCAGTTGCATATTGTCCAGGGGACCATTCTGGCTTGTTCGCATTTGTGTTCCTCACGTGTGCCCCTAAGAATGAGGTGATTTGGTAAAATGCTATGCCCAAGATAACTATCCGAGTGCCGGCGGTGGGGTGGTTCAAATAGCCTCGGCTATCACCTCATTATGTCCGGTCGTGATGGTCAAGTGGATTAAGGCGTCTTGTACATACCAGTTGCGTTGCTTCTGGGAGTATGGGTTCGAGTCACTTCTGGGGTGTGAGTTTTCAGTTGCATATTGTCCAGGGGACCATTCTGGCTTGTTCGCATTTGTGTTCCTCACGTGTGCCCCTAAGAATGAGGTGATTTGGTAAAATGCTATGCCCAAGATAACTATCCGAGTGCCGGCGGTGGGGTGGTTCAAATAGCCTCGGCTATCACCTCATTATGTCCGGTCATGATGGTCAAGTGGATTAAGGCGTCTTGTACATACCAGTTGCGTTGCTTCTGGGAGTATGGGTTCGAGTCACTTCTGGGGTGTGAGTTTTCAGTTGCATATTGTCCAGGGGACCATTCTGGCTTGTTCGCATTTGTGTTCCTCACGTGTGCCCCTAAGAATGAGGTGATTTGGTAAAATGCTATGCCCAAGATAACTATCCGAGTGCCGGCGGTGGGGTGGTTCAAATAGCCTCGGCTATCACCTCATTATGTCCGGTCGTGATGGTCAAGTGGATTAAGGCGTCTTGTACATACCAGTTGCGTTGCTTCTGGGAGTATGGGTTCGAGTCACTTCTGGGGTGTGAGTTTTCAGTTGCATATTGTCCAGGGGACCATTCTGGCTTGTTCGCATTTGTGTTCCTCACGTGTGCCCCTAAGAATGAGGTGATTTGGTAAAATGCTATGCCCAAGATAACTATCCGAGTGCCGGCGGTGGGGTGGTTCAAATAGCCTCGGCTATCACCTCATTATGTCCGGTCGTGATGGTCAAGTGGATTAAGGCGTCTTGTACATACCAGTTGCGTTGCTTCTGGGAGTATGGGTTCGAGTCACTTCTGGGGTGTGAGTTTTCAGTTGCATATTGTCCAGGGGACCATTCTGGCTTGTTCGCATTTGTGTTCCTCACGTGTGCCCCTAAGAATGAGGTGATTTGGTAAAATGCTATGCCCAAGATAACTATCCGAGTGCCGGCGGTGGGGTGGTTCAAATAGCCTCGGCTATCACCTCATTATGTCCGGTCGTGATGGTCAAGTGGATTAAGGCGTCTTGTACATACCAGTTGCGTTGCTTCTGGGAGTATGGGTTCGAGTCACTTCTGGGGTGTGAGTTTTCAGTTGCATATTGTCCAGGGGACCATTCTGGCTTGTTCGCATTTGTGTTCCTCACGTGTGCCCCTAAGAATGAGGTGATTTGGTAAAATGCTATGCCCAAGATAACTATCCGAGTGCCGGCGGTGGGGTGGTTCAAATAGCCTCGGCTATCACCTCATTATGTCCGGTCGTGATGGTCAAGTGGATTAAGGCGTCTTGTACATACCAGTTGCGTTGCTTCTGGGAGTATGGGTTCGAGTCACTTCTGGGGTGTGAGTTTTCAGTTGCATATTGTCCAGGGGACCATTCTGGCTTGTTCGCATTTGTGTTCCTCACGTGTGCCCCTAAGAATGAGGTGATTTGGTAAAATGCTATGCCCAAGATAACTATCCGAGTGCCGGCGGTGGGGTGGTTCAAATAGCCTCGGCTATCACCTCATTATGTCCGGTCGTGATGGTCAAGTGGATTAAGGCGTCTTGTACATACCAGTTGCGTTGCTTCTGGGAGTATGGGTTCGAGTCACTTCTGGGGTGTGAGTTTTCAGTTGCATATTGTCCAGGGGACCATTCTGGCTTGTTCGCATTTGTGTTCCTCACGTGTGCCCCTAAGAATGAGGTGATTTGGTAAAATGCTATGCCCAAGATAACTATCCGAGTGCCGGCGGTGGGGTGGTTCAAATAGCCTCGGCTATCACCTCATTATGTCCGGTCGTGATGGTCAAGTGGATTAAGGCGTCTTGTACATACCAGTTGCGTTGCTTCTGGGAGTATGGGTTCGAGTCACTTCTGGGGTGTGAGTTTTCAGTTGCATATTGTCCAGGGGACCATTCTGGCTTGTTCGCATTTGTGTTCCTCACGTGTGCCCCTAAGAATGAGGTGATTTGGTAAAATGCTATGCCCAAGATAACTATCCGAGTGCCGGCGGTGGGGTGGTTCAAATAGCCTCGGCTATCACCTCATTATGTCCGGTCGTGATGGTCAAGTGGATTAAGGCGTCTTGTACATACCAGTTGCGTTGCTTCTGGGAGTATGGGTTCGAGTCACTTCTGGGGTGTGAGTTTTCAGTTGCATATTGTCCAGGGGACCATTCTGGCTTGTTCGCATTTGTGTTCCTCACGTGTGCCCCTAAGAATGAGGTGATTTGGTAAAATGCTATGCCCAAGATAACTATCCGAGTGCCGGCGGTGGGGTGGTTCAAATAGCCTCGGCTATCACCTCATTATGTCCGGTCATGATGGTCAAGTGGATTAAGGCGTCTTGTACATACCAGTTGCGTTGCTTCTGGGAGTATGGGTTCGAGTCACTTCTGGGGTGTGAGTTTTCAGTTGCATATTGTCCAGGGGACCATTCTGGCTTGTTCGCATTTGTGTTCCTCACGTGTGCCCCTAAGAATGAGGTGATTTGGTAAAATGCTATGCCCAAGATAACTATCCGAGTGCCGGCGGTGGGGTGGTTCAAATAGCCTCGGCTATCACCTCATTATGTCCGGTCGTGATGGTCAAGTGGATTAAGGCGTCTTGTACATACCAGTTGCGTTGCTTCTGGGAGTATGGGTTCGAGTCACTTCTGGGGTGTGAGTTTTCAGTTGCATATTGTCCAGGGGACCATTCTGGCTTGTTCGCATATATATATATATATATATATATATATATATATATATATATATATATATATATATATATATATATATATATATATATATATATATATAATATATATATGTGAAATTCGGTGAAAGTTCTTCACTGATTGCCTTGAAATTTTCACATAACGTTCCTTTCGCATCTGAGTGGGTTTTTATATACATACTATATAGATGTCACGTCTGTGACGGGAAAAACGTGCTTCTTTTGAAAAGCTGTGTTTTTTGGGTGTTTTTCATGTGAGGGGAAATCTTCGAAACCTCTTTACCGATTACTTTGAAATTTTGGCGCAACATTGCATTTGAATCGGCGAATGGTTTAATATACCTACTATATACAATCCTCCCTATATACATTGTGACAGCAAAAAACATGTTTTTTTGGGGAAAAACAGCGCCATCTGTAGGACGTAAGAGCAACACACACTGTAATCTTCGAAAGTTCTTCACTGATTGTTTTGAAATTTGGCAACGTTCTATTCGAATACGTCCATGTTTTATATACCTGCTATTTAGATGTCACAGCTGTGAAAGGTAAAATCATGCATTTTTTTTTAAAGCGCTATCGATTGCACGTAAGTGCAACAGATGTTGTATATCGTGTGTTGCACGTAAGTGCAACACACGATATACAAAATATGGTACCATTCTATTTTAATGTCTCCGAATGCATTGATAAATTGAATTTTCATAGATTTTGATTTATTTTCATTTTGATTTAATTATTTTGTGAGACGTCGCGTTGGAATTGAACTGTGTTGTTTACCATACCGTTCATTGTGTGGGTAAAGCTTATTTGTTTCTTTTTTCATTTCGTTTTTTAACTTTTCTTCTTATTTTTCAGTGCAATTGGTAGTAAAATTGAGTTTTGTCAATTGATTTGCATTTGAATTGAAATATTTCGTTAGTATTTTTTGTTTTTGTTTTGAAAACAAGAAAATGGACAACACGTTTATTTCACACCTGCAAATGAACAACTAACAGCTATGAATCCACTGGCTATAACGTTAACTGCTTTCTTCACGTTATGTCAAAATGATGCGTTTGCGAAATCACTGTTGTATTCGGAAGTGCCTACTTATTATACATGGGATGACAGTAGAAAATTATTTGAACCACACAAAGGAGGAGACCGAGTCGATGGACAACCTTACATATTCAAATAAACTACGATAGGCAGACTGTACACCGTACATCCCAATCAAGATTAATGCTTCTTTCTTCGCAAGCTATTGGTAAATGTGCACGGTCCAACGTCTTTCCAGCCATTGTGATTTATCAACATCGTAACACATGCCACTTCCCGTAGTGCATGACTTGCTTGTTATTAATTGGAGAACGACCGACACTGGGATGTATGCATTAATGACGAGTCTAACACGTCACTTCCAAATCAAATTCATGCATTGTTTGTAATCATATTGACTGCCTGGTCTCCGTCTCCAACAGAGTTATGGGAGAAATATAAATCGCACATGGCTGAAGATATTATCCGTCGAATACAAAGGAAAATTCAAATATGAACATGGATTTCACAGCAGAAATCCACAACGAAGCGTTGATAATGATTAAAGATTTGTGCTTAGAAATCGCGAATATAGTTCTAAATCAATTGGAAATACCGTCACCGAATCAATCTGCTGCTGTTTCGTTCAATGTAGAATTGCGTCGAGAACAAAATTACAACACGAGTGATCTGTTGTCGTATGTGCATATATCATTGATGACTACCAATGATGTAGTCATCAATGATATAACTTCTCCCACTCTACCAATAACCGTTGAAGTGCCACAGGGCTGCATCTTGGAACCTCTCCTCTTTCTTATATATATCAATGAGCTGCCTAATGTCTCTAAAATTCTTAAACCTATATTGTTTGCTGATGATACTACCCTCATCTATTCAGACCGAAACCCATATACACTAAATAATGTTGTGAATAATGAAATAAAAAAGTCCCCTTATGGATGTCAACTAACAAACTAACACTAAACATAGAAAAGACCTACCTAGTATGCACTAATCTATCGTTATCTTAATTATGGTATCTGTGCATGGGGGTCAAACACTGCAAACCACCTCAAGCCCATCATCACCCAGCAAAAATCTGCTATCAGAATAATAACAAACTCTGCTTTCAAACAACACTCAGCCCCCTTGATTAAATCCCTAAACATGCTAAACATAAACTCACCCACACATTTTGTTGTGTCAACTTCATTTACAAAACCCTGCTCTGAAACTCTCCCTGGACAGATGTAATAGGACCCATTATCACCACACCAGATATAAATATCTCTTTGATATCCCCAGAGTCAAACTTAATCTGTGTAAACACTCTATTCAAATAAAGAGACCTAGTCTATGGAACTCACTCCCTAATGAATTGAAAAGCTGTCCAACTTTTGCCTCATTCAAAAACAAAACCAAAAAGTACCTAATTTCATCTTCATAGTTTCCTATTCTGTGCTTTAAAATTGCTCTGTATCTAATGTTACCCAATCTCCCAATCTTTATGTACCTAATCCAAGTAACTTTACCATTGTGATCATTGCTGTCTTCCTATATGTGCAAGCAATATACTGTATTGTGCCTATTAATCCTTGTTAAATTACCATTCAAGTTGTCAATGCAATCCATCTGAGCTACCTATGTGCTTTAATATACCTACAAATCTCTCTCATCTCATTTTTTTTCTTGCAATGTACCTGTTATCATTTTATAAATTTTGCTTCAATTTACCTACTTAAAATTATCTGTTAGATTAAGGACCTGCCCGAAATGCTGGGCATACTAGTGGGTTTACAAGAATGTAATCACTATGCTATGTATCCTCACAAATTCAATGTATCTTCTTGTTTATATATAAATAAAATAAAATAAAATAAACTGGGCAAAGGTATTAGATTAGACTAGATTGGATTAGATTTTTTTATTCAGGTAAAGGTACATACATTCAGTTACATTCATAATGTTGGATTTAAAGATAGAGATAGTACATACAATACCTAAAGGCACTAGTACACATGGCATTTCGGGCAAGGTAAGGGGAAAAAATCACTTAGACTAAAACTTAATTGTAATTGAGCTTAAAGTATAAATTGTGTTGAAAAAATAAAAAAATAAAAAAAGGTGGGGAACAGGGCAGAGAACAGCAATTATACAAGTTGGTCAACAACCAGCGTTGTTTAATATAGTAAGACATGGATTGACATTTAGGGGTGAGGTAGGTTACATGGAGTTTATTAGGTAGTTTTTAGTTTTTATCTTAAACTAGTTGAGATGTACAGCCTTTGACATGATTGGGAAGGTCATTCCCCATTATGGGTCCTTTGATTTGTAGAACATTTCTAGTTTGATTAAGTTATACACTTGGGATATCAAATAGGTATTGTTTTCTGGTGTGGTGCCCATGGGTTCTGTTACAAACTTCTAAGAAGCTTTTAAGGTCATGATTGACATTACAGTTCAGAGTTTTAAATATATAGAGTACACATGAGAGGATGTGCAGTGACTTAATATCTAACATATTCAGAGATTTGAGTAAGGGTACCGAGTGATGTCTGGGGCCAGAGTTAGATATTGTTCTAATAGCAGCTTTGTGTTGAGTAATTAGAGCACGTAAATGATTATGGTAAGTAGAACCCCAAGCACAAATACCATAGTTGAGATAAGGATAGATGAGGGAGTAATAGAGCGTCACCAGGGCAGGGCGAGGTACAAAATATCTGATCTTAGAAAGAATGCCAACAGTTTTAGAAACTTTTTTTGGCTATATTTAGAATGTGTCCCTGGAAATTCAGCTTGTTATCGATGAGGACACCAAGGATTTTATCATCAACTTTGTTACTAATTTGACTATTGTTTATTCTTAGATTTATTTAATTTGAGGATTTATTACCAAACAAAATATAGAAAGTTTTGTCAATGTTAAGGGTGAGTTTGTTAGCAGTTAGCCAAAGATGCACTTTCTTTAGTTCAGTATTCACTGTGAAATTTAGAGCAAGAGGGTCTGGACTGGAGAAAATGACGGTTGTGTCATCAGCAAAAAGATTGGTTTGAGGTGTTGTTAAGCATTTGAAAGGTCATTAATGTAGAAGAGAAAGAGGAGAGGGCAAAGTATGCTGCCCTGTGGAACACCAATATTTATGGGTAGGGGAGGAGAAATGGAATTATTCACAGAAACATACTGGACCCTGTCAGAAAGGTAAGATTGAAGGTATTGCATGAATTGACTTCTGACTCCATAATGATGTAATTTAAGAAGAAGGTTTTAGTTGTTGACAGTGTCAAAAGCCTTTCGTAGGTCAACAAATAACCCAACAGGGAACTCATTTTTATGAAAAGCTGTGTGTATCAAGTTAATCATATTAATCAGTGCATCGTCAGTGCTTTTATTTTGTCTGAAACCATATTGGCAAGAACTAAGTATATTGTTCTTGGCAAGATAAGAGTAAAGCTGCTTGTAGATTAGCTTTTTAAATATTTTATTCAAGGTTGGTAGAATTGATATAGGTCTGTAATTGTTGACATCAGTGAGATCACCACATCTGTGGACTGGGGTTACTCTCGATTTTTTTTTAGAATATCCAGAAAAGTTTGGAGTTAAAGTGATTTGTTGAAGAGCAATGCAATGGAAGGAGCTAGAAGTCTGGTTGCTTTTTTTGATAATTAGAGTTAGTATCGCATCAAGGGCAATTGACTTACTTTTTAGGGAAAGGACTACCTCATTAACATCAGAGGAGTTAGCAGGAGTTAGGTACAGAGACTCTGGATTGTTACCTGTAAGGTAGTCTTTAATCATGAGCAAGGGATTAGAGGGATGTTCCCTCTAGAGGGATGTTCCCTTTAGAGGGATTAGAGGGATGTTCCCACTAGAGACCAAGAGGGATGTTCCAATGGAGGAGTAGAACCTATTGAATTCAATAGCAGTGTCAGAGGCTGCCCAGCAAACACAAAACGTTTGTGGACGTTTTCAAATGGTGCCACAGAGATAACACTGTAACTTTTGACATAAATACGTATTTCTGACGTTATTAAAACCATTAGAGATAACTAAAAACATACATTCCGTTGACACAGTTTTTAAAGGTTTAGAGAGTGAGTGAGTCAGAGTGTGTGAGTAAGTGTGGGAGAGTGAGTGTGTGGGAGAGTGAGTGAGAGTGTGTGAGAGTGATTGAGAGTGGGAGAGTGAGTGGGAGTGTGGGAGAGTGAGTGAAAGTGTGGGAGAGTGAGTGTGAGAGAGTGAGTGAGGGTGTAGGAGAGTGAGTGAGAGTGTGTCAAAGTATGGGAGAGTAAGAGAAAATGTGGGAGAGTAAGTGAAAGTGTGGGAGAATGTGTGAGAGTGTGTAATAACCCGATCTACTCTCCTCTTCCTCACCAATCAATACCCTAGCTCAACACTGCTACAGCTCAGTATGAACCCTCACTGATCTACCGCGGGTACAAGCTGAAATATTAAATGAGGAGGAAACAACAAGAATAGGGGTTATTAATTTAAACTTATAATTAAACCTAATTAAGAACACTGCCACCACCTTCCCGATCTAACATACCTGAATGTGTCTAACACCGATCCCCCAGGAAGGCAAAGAATCGGTAATCATGAACTCCTCAGGCAATAGGAACTTCGGTAATAAATCTTGGGAATTAGTTTGATTAATTTACTTTGCTTATTTAGGTCCAAGGTCAACTTTAATATCCAGTAAATGGAGAACAGGGGGATTTCCAAATACCACACATAGATATACTGCATATAGAAACTGCTAAAAATTAATGACAAAAGGGACAGATAACTAAACAACAAAAACTAATTAATAACTTTATTATATTTAACACATATATTGAAATCAAATGAACATATACCCTACTCTATAATCCCTAAGAGGCAAAATGGATATCTACCAATACTCAAATGCACTATACCTTAAAACCGCTCTCCGGCCTAGATGTCGATGGCTGCCCTCAGCCCCTTTGATGCCGGACCGAGTTCCCACCCCCAAGCACTCCCAGAACACACTACTGAAATTTTGTTTCACCAGCTTACCGGTGGAAGGAGTACTCCTTCCACCTCCTCCACCCATTATTTTATGCTACAGCCAACCATTTAAAACTAGGCCTGAGGTATGGTTCTCCAGGGCCAATAAGGACTTGGCACTTATCTACTGCCAATCACCTTCACTGATCTGCCTGAAGGTACATGAAATTCTCGAAGATTGAGTCAGCTCTCCTCAGCTATTCGAAGGGAACAAGATGCCTCTGTAGTGGACCACCCGAGCCTGGGGCACATCGGAGCAATATTTACAGAAACTGATAAATTATGTTCAAACCTGTCTCCTCTAAGATAAAAGGTAGGGACATTTGATTCGCCTGGTATGCGGGGGGGGGGGACGGGAGGGATCGGTGAGAGGGGGAAGAGAGGGAATTCGGTGGGGAATGGAGAATGAAAAGTGGGGGAAATGAAGTGGGGGGAGCATAGGCACCGAGAGGACCAAGCTAGCAAGACCACCCTCAGGTCAACCTCTTGGCCCTTGACAAATGGGCAAAGGGGAAGGGAAGAAGGGAATTAGCCATTACAACTCCCCCTTCTTTGGAATTAAGAAATTCGTATGTAAGGTACTTTAAAGCACAAATTTCTTATAATGCCCTACCATAACAATTACCTCCAAAGAACAACATTTTTAACCCAACAATATTTTATCCCAATGCCTCAAAAACAAAAGAAATTATCTAATCCTAACTAATTCCATACAATCCTCCAAAAACAATAATGGCACCCCCCAAAAGGTAAGGTGTGCCCCCGCAAGTATGAATACATCAGTCTCCATTGTGTAGTGGTAAGACACTCGCCTGGCGTTGCGCGAGCGCTGTCATGGGTTCGTATCCTGACTGGGGAGGATTTACTGGGCACAAATCCTTAACTGTAGCCTCTGTTTAATGCAACATGTGTACTTGGTTGTAACAACGATTGTTTGCGGTGGGGATCGTACTCCAGGGACCTGCCCGAAACGCTACGCGTACTAGTGGCTGTACAAGAATGTAACAACTCTTGTATATATCTAAAAAAAAAAAAAAAAAATATCAGACCACTGGTTGCTATACTGTCAATTAATAATTCTAAGAAAGAATACTGACAGAAAGTGAGAATATTACTTAATTCTCTAACATCTAGATAGTATTTATTCCTCCGCGGAGTTATATGATGCAATATCGCTAGCTCAAGTAGTTTCCAACATAACTCCAGGGAAGGAAAACTCGGGTCGTAGTTCAATGTTGAGTAATGACGTTCCCATTCCAACTCTGGTTACATTATGGGTTAGTATGTTAGCACGTTAGAACACACATAAAGGATGTCCCGAATCTGTCACAACAGATGTGACTCTAAGTCATTATGGGAACAAGAATTAAATATTGAAATATTAAATGATTAAGATATCTGTAATCAAAAACTCTCTAAAGTTTGCAGTAGACTCGAGGACTAGGGTTGCTGTGACGTGTAATGGTTGAATTACTTAATTGTTAAATTGTTCTGTGAACTCAGAAAATGTTCTTAAGAACAGATTACATTATTGTATAAGTTGTATTCTACATTAATATACTTTAATTAAAGAATATTAATCATTTGGTCATTAAAGATCAAGGAGACTTCGATACTACAGTAAGGCCGTTGTGACTTGTAACTGTTGAGTTACTAGACAATAACACATCACTGAGCACCATGATCACCCCAAACTCAAATGAACAAATTTGATTTAATATACACTGCCGTGCAGTAGTCATTCTGACTAAT
Organism: Procambarus clarkii; assembly: GCF_040958095.1. NCBI lineage: Eukaryota > Metazoa > Arthropoda > Malacostraca > Decapoda > Cambaridae > Procambarus > Procambarus clarkii. Next base: position 829,439 of record NW_027189163.1, read on the forward strand.
GATATAACTAAGTTTTAACTAGCTAAAGTTAATGTAATATTAGAGAACTCAATAGGTTATTCATTAAAATCAAGGAAGACTCTTGAGTCGACAGTGAGATTAGTAGCCTAGTCATTCTGACTTATAAGCTAATTAAACTACAGCTCGCAGGCTTATCACTGGAAACTCATTAATACATCCTCAACTTAAATGAGAAATTAATTTTATTAAATCAGTCTCTATGAATAGTCAACTGTATTTAATCTTGAATGCAGATTCAGCTGATACTCAATTGATAAAAATGGCCCGAATACCTTAATAGATGGTATAATTTTTCTAACCTACCTAAGTAGAGGGCTAAGCTAATTGTGACAACTTACTAATTCTTAGTAGTGTCACTCTAGCTGAATGTTAAATAGTGGGTTCTACTCAGTTTATCGTGGTGAGAATTAATAGTTGCAGGTTATCATGGTGAGCAAAGTAAACTCTAAGTATCGCAGTGAGCAATAAAGCGTTCAAATTATCATGGCGAGCATTAGGCGTTCGCATTATCGTGGGGGAGCAATGATGGGCTCAATTATCACGGTGAACATTAATACGCTCAAATTATCATGGGGAACAATAAAGCGCTCGATTATTGCGGTGAGTAAATATGCTCATATGATGGTGAGCAACAAGGGGCTCGAATTAGTGTGGGGAGCAATAAAGCGTTCAAACATCATTATCAACAATAAAGCTCTCAATTATTACCTTAATCTTTAGGTGAGCTATAAATCAGCTCGTTAAGCATGTTATCATACAATGCTTAAGGTTTAATGTTAATACATTAAATGATGGGAACCTAAGGTTGCTGGAAATTTAAATATTGCTACGATTAATCTTACTTGAAAGATAATTTGTTACGATTTATCCCAACCTAAACGTTTCACGGTTTATTAGTTCTCTGTTGTATGTTCACTTACATATTGGTAAGTTTACAATTTTGCTCATGCTGCACTCCTACAATAATAAGCAAAAAAGAAAGAAAAACAGCTCAAACAAAAACTAATGCAAATAACTCACTAGCTTCTAGTGCAGAAAACTTTGAATAAATGTTGTAGTCTGTTAAAGACTATTGTAAGGTTTTCTTGGCAAACCTTAAGCACAGGTATAATGAACCTTGGTCCCGGTGAATTTGCAGGTGTAGAAGTTTCTTGATGATTTCGAATTACTGTTAAATTCAGGAAATACTGGATGCATTGGGTGCAAGATTCTCTAGCCTAATATTGTTAATAACCCAGGAAGTGCTAGATTCTCTAGCCTAATATTATTAATTACCTAGGAGTGCTAGGTTTTCTAGCCTAATATCATTAATTACCTAGGGGTGCTAGATTCTCTAGCCTAATGTTATTAAATACCTAGGGAGTGCTAGATTCTCTAGCCTAGTATTATTAATTACCTAGGGAGACTGAGCGTGGTCAATTATTACTTGTCGAGAATAATTCTAGGTCTACAGTGGGTTCAATGGCTTGGTCGCTGTGACATGTACCTGTTTAGGTTACAGACCACTGATTTTCCACTTAGAACTATAAAACATCTCGGCGAATACTATTTGTACCAGGCTCAATCTGGGTTTATTACTCAGCTGGGTTTCTCATTTAGCTTGTTGCTGGAGAATTAATTTACTGCTGATTAACTTCTGTTATTGTTGATTAGAGGAATCTCCTCATTTTGAGGTAGCTCATGTATTTCATCTGATCTGGATGCTTGCTTGGGTATAACTAAACTATAAAAATGTTCTACTCCAGCAGAAACATTTTGTCTTGCAAGCACTTTGTTGTAATGATCTAACTTGGCCTGAATTTTGTCTTCATAGTTGGCAAGGTCAGATTCAATTAGACTTAATTCGTCTGGGTCAGTATCACTGACAAGGAGTATGTTTCAATAAGACTCGATTATATCCTTTACATGGTCATATTTTTAGCTAGCCACCTTTGTGGAAATTCTTAGTCTGGAAATGTCAACTGGGTTAGTTCCTAACCAGTTGTCACATTTGTTGAATAGTCTTGATAAGTGACTTTGTTCAATCCTTTGCTCAGCCAAAGTTTTATTTTCTTCTATCTGTATTTGTTTTGATCTCTCTTTTTCCCTTTCGACTTGGGCTTTCTCTTTTTCCTTCTCTTGTTCTAACTCCAGTTCTCTTACCCTGGTTTTCTCTTTTTCTTTCTCCTGTTCCAACTCCAGTTCTCTTATTCTGGTTCTCTCTTTTTCTATCTCCAGTCTGGTTTTCTCCTTTAACTTTTCTACCACCAGTCTGGTTTTCTCCTTTAACTTTTCTACCACCAGTCTGGTTTTCTCTTTTTCTACTTCAGTTTTCATCTGAAGTTCTAATTTTAACTTTTCCAGTTGGAACTGTCTCTCCTCACGTTGTTGTTGCATTTGAAGCTCTAGCTGGAATCTTTCCAAGCTCCTGTTTCTGCTACTCCTGCTACTGCGATTACTCCTACTTGATCCTTGGGACCTCACGTCATCTTGTCCATCATCCTCCTTTCCACTTCCAGCTCCTTTCTGGGCTCCTTGTTTTGCCGCTTAACTCTTAGCCCTCAGCTGTCTAAGGATCTCAGCCTTCACTCCAGCCACTTTAGATGCCTTCACCCTGATGCCACATTTCTCTGCTATCTGCTTCAACTGCTCCTTGGTGCAACCTTCCAAGTCCTCAGGCTTGCCAGGCTCTACAAACGCTTGCACCTTCTCCATCCTGTCCTGTGAGTCTTCCCAAGAGAGAGAGAGAATATACCTGTGGTCACACAGGGTAATAATAGGTAGCCCACTCAGCTGCCACAATGGATGTATTAGTCCAACCTCCTGGACTCAAACTGAGGGTGTGTTAATCCAATCTCCCGAACAGGTCCCCAATATCTTGTGTCCTGGACCGCCTGAGAGGGTTGGGGCTTATGGGGCTTAAACCTCCAAAGAGAGCTCTGGCTGCTGCACCAGACTGTTGCTCGTGTACAGGTGGACAACGTCCCCCAACCACTCTCTTCCAGAACAGACAACCGACCTTGGCAGCCACACTCCCCCTACCATCGGTCGACCAAGAATAAACTGTGGAGTGCTTGAAATTTCTCAGGAGATCACCCTGCACGCCTCTTGATCTTGGAAAGGGGTTCATCATCAGATATCTAGGGGTGCAGCTGTAACACTGGCCTTGTCCTGTGCATACACACGCTACTTGAGCCCCGTGACTCCCCACTCTCTCCTTGTCTGGAATGATCTCCTCAATTCCCCTTTTGTAAATCATTATTTTCTATCACCCTATCCACAGCTGTGATCCTTTCTCTCTCTCTCTCCCTCTTCCCCCCCCCCCCCCCCCTTCCCTTCTGCTTTTTGGGAAACCTCACCAGGTGTGACGGTGTCCACCCCTGTATTTCTTCCTTCCCAGATTAGAATAGTCATATCTCCATAGCCTAAGTGTTCTCGGATGTTCAGGGAACATTTTCATGTATGGGAAAGCATGGAGCGTGATTAAGCTGGCTGTAAAGTGGCCAGCTAAGTTTGATAATGCAAGGGGCTTACGCCTTTTGAGGCACAGGACGGTGTCGAGCCATCCTGTTTCCCGCCAAGACGTCCTGACGCTTCCCAGCACCTGATTGGCCAGGTGAGGTCACGTGCCTGAAGTAACCAATGACAAGAGCCCTCGGGCGGTGTGACGTCATGAGGCGGAGGGCCCGGGGCGGCTGGCGCCTGGGGCGGGAAGACAGTACATCACGAGCCGTCAGAGAGGGAAGATACGCTCGGGCGAGCTCCGGACCTAGAGAGCCCTTACTCGTAGATTTAAGCTCCGCTTCGATTCTGCAGACAGTCGGAAAAGCCATCCAACTTCCGTGGAGTGCCCAGAGGCAAGGACGGACCTGATGAGAGAGCCAAGAGCTCTATCAAGAGTCTGCAGCAGAGGGAACGTTGGGCTGGTGACGTCTGGGACGCCCACTAGAGGACCACGTCTTACACATCAAGCGAGAAGCTAGGGCCGGGCCCAAATCTACTGGCAGTGAGGCGAGAGGAAGCTGTGCGGGACTGCGAGGTGTTGGCAGTGCCAGTGAGAATGGAGGACGACGACGGAGGTACCTGTCTCCAGTACCCCAGAGAAGAGGAGGAGGAAGGCAGTACCTGTTGGGAGTCAGCACGGTAAGGACGCGTTACCACGAAGGCGACGGAGGAACCTGTGTGTGTGGTGGGAACCAGTCGTCGACAAAGCAGACGCCAGAACCAGGAACCTCAACATCCCTCAACAGAGGACGAGTCAGCTTCGTGGTTGGAGTGAAATAAGGTAGATAATTGTCCCTCCCTTACCCCTTTTGAGCTAGGCGATTTAGAGTATTTTATATGTTGTGAATATTTCCACTCATCATTTTATTGTCTAAGTGACAGGACGTTAGGCTAGGAGCCAAAAACTCATTTAGGCATGAGTTGGTGTGGGTGATCATTAAGGCGGGGATGTTAGTGATCCTGGAAGGGTAGTTGGTGTGCAAGAAGCCACCAACGTACTCTGAAACGTCTAGCTGATCGCCTTGCTAGAGGCGTGGGAAAATCACGACGTTCTGACAGCTAGAGCAGTCAGCTGATCGTGCTGCCAGAGGCGCGAGGTGTGTGCCCGCGCTGGAGGAGTGGACCCAGTCAGCTGACCGTGTAGCCGCCAGCGGATGATTCCAAACATAGACATTTCTTTATGCCAGTTATATATGTATATATGTTTTTCTTCAGTAAACTTTTAAACTAACTGAGGAGTTTAAGTGAGCCTCCATTCTCTAGGGCTATATATATTATATATTTATGAGACCATTAGTGACACCTTGCACTGCATGTGTCATTGCATCCTTAGCCAAGATAATTAATGAGACCACCGACGTGTTGCTGGGACACGAGTATAAACACCCAGCTGGCGACCTCAGGACAGACCAGATAAAGCAAGAGAAAATGTTCCAGTGTCAGGACAGGCAGGTTTAAGTAAGTTATAAGAAGCTTGAACCTCCCCACTCGCTAGGGGTGTATAAGGGCAGCCCTTAGTTGACTGCGGGAGCCCAAGGGAGAGCAGTGGCGCCCGGTACTGAGGGGCTAAGACCCGTGGGACGACCCCAACTACAGGTTGAAAGGGGGTGAACTCTGACACAGGACAAGGGCAAACACATGTTAACTATACACATTTAATAAACAAAGAACACGTAAAGTACACTACATAAAAGAAACAAAAATATTGACATAAAACACTCTAAGCTACTACAATCTGGTTGCGATCCAATACCCTATCTTGGCTTCACCAGCTGTCCATATCAAGTGGTTGCCCAACTCCTGGCTAGCCACTAATTACCCCCTCACCAAGTGAGGTTCACTCTTTTCATAATAATACTATACAATCAGCCCTAACATATATATAACTCAGCCTATGGCTGTAACAATAGAGACATCTGCATAGAAATTCCTCAACCCAAACAAATTGTCAATCTCCCACTGCGTCTTACACGCCAATGACTTTCAAGCACTCTCCTAATACATTATGAGTGTTCACCATGAACCTCTGCTCCGCATCTAGAGGCTCACTACTCTGTATATCTCTAGGTTCTCCCAGAATTGTGTGTGAGGATCTTCTGCAGCCTTCCCAGACTGCTACACAATGAAGTTTTGCAGGCGATGAGTCACAATAACGTGGCTAAAGTATGATGACCAGACTACACACTAGAATGTGAAGGGACGTCGACGTTTCGGTCCGTCCTGGACCATTCTCAAGTCGATATAGACAATCGACTTGAGAATGGTCCAGGACGGACCGAAACGTCGTCGTCCCTTCACATTCTAGTGTGTGGTCTGGTCGTCAATGAAGTTTTCCTCGAACACCAGTGATTCTCCACCACTGATTCCACAGAAGCACGTGAAACTTCACTTCACTGCTCCTCGTCACAGATTGAGGTCCACTCTTCACTATGGGGGGCTCTGCTCTTCCACAGAGTTCGGCATTCACTTCTACAGCCTTGAAGTTCTATCTGTTAACTTCTCCACTGACCTCCAAGTTCCATCAACTTCTCCTCCAACAAACCTGCAATTTTCATTGACATGCCAATTAAAATGTTTCCCTTCTTAAGTATAACTAAATGTATTTACACACAATAATTCTCCTTCACTCGACATTTCTTTAAACTCTCACACGTCGCGAATGGAACTCCCCCGTTTGGGTGATTCCATGCTCTACCCTCGCTAGCAGCCACCGCCGCCTTCCTCAGTCAGCCACTGGCCTCCAGAGAGAGTGGATGTGTCACTGCCTCCTCCAACTGGTTGCCTCATCTTTACTCTCTTATTTAAGCTTACTGGCTTAATAAAATATACGTATAAACACTTGCCACGATTGTTGGGCACACGATCAACTGCAGGCAATCACTAACAACTGGTTAAGCAGCCTTACCACAAAATTTTATCTGGCGCAGGACAGGTTCAGGTCCCGGTCTCCGACATTGGCGATCTCCATCGCCCACAAAATCGCTAGTAAACTGCTTCACCAGCCTCTCCTGGTCCTGAATCGAGCACTAAGTTGTTCCCAGACTTCATACACGAGCGCCTGACTGGTCCCCTCCTCTTGACGGAGTACAAAATTAGAGGTTCATCCCTTACTGCCAGGAACACAAAGACAATGCAACCTCCTCTCACGACTTCTGTTGCTCGAGTGAGGTCAAGTTGTCTGCAGTGAGCCTCATACTTTGCCAACAAACTCGACATCTCATGTGAAGTCATTTATTTACATATGTATTCTCTGCCTATGCTTTTAAACTCTTCATTAACCCTAGCCAAGTATTTAATATATAATCACATGTCTATATTTTCTTTGACCTCTCAGTTGGTCTGGTTTGCTGAATAACTCTCACAGGGTAGACTCATTTTTCAGGCTACCTGGAGTCATAACGATATTTACACACTATAATGATGATATTAATATAAAACGCGAAAAACATAATTTTTCTGACATAATCTCTGCATGAACCGTCTCAAAGATACAGTTTTTGTGTTGGAATCGCAAAAAAAGATTTAAACTCTGAATTTCTAATAATATATACAATCTTTATTTGTGAATCTCGAATCTCTAAATAATAAAGCAATATATCTGAGAGCATGTAGGCTTCGGTGTGCCATGAGTGAAGAGACATGTAAGTATATAGTAGTTACGTATACCAGCAAATAACAATCAGTATCAATATTGGTTTTTATTATTTTATATTTATATATTTATTTATTTATTTGCAAGAAAGTACAATGCAGTTGTGGGATTACATGAATTGGATTTTTTACATTCTTGTAACGTCACTAAAACGCATAACATTTCGGGCAGAGTACATAATAATAATAATAATAATAATAATAATAATAATAATAATAATTTTTGTTTACAGAAGGTACAATGGGTTTGTGAGATTACATAAAATTGGTATTTTTACATTTCTGTAACGCCACTAACACGAATAGCGTTTTGGGCAGGTCCTTAATGTCTTTAATGAACAGATGTTTTTGATTCTGGGGAAATTAAAGAGATTTATTTCTGGCGTGGTGCTCATGTGTTCTATTACACTTATCAACGAAAAGTTTCAGATGAAGATTAGCATTTAGGAACAAGGTTTTGTATATGTAAATAGCACCTGAGAATGTGTGGAGTGAATATGTTTAGCATGTCATTGGACTTCAACAGATGGGCTGTGTGTTGTCTGAAGACAGAGTCTGTTATAGTTCTGATAGCAGATATTTGCTGAGTGATGATGGGCCTGAGGTAATTTGCAGTGGTTGAACCCCATGCACAGATTCCGTATGTAGGATAGGGGGAGGATAGATTAGCTAGTAGTATAATGATGGGGATGCAAAGTGGGGAACATATCATCTGATTTTATAGAGTGTACCGAGCGTTTTTCTAAATTGTTTTGGCTGTGTGTTGTATGTGGATGTTGAAGTTCAGTCTCTTGTCTATGTATAAGCCAAGGAACAGTCGCTCAGTTTTATTGCTGATATTACAATGTTTATTTTAAGTTGAATTTGATTTGATGATTTACTTCCAATTAAAATGTAGTAGGTTTTTTCTATGTTTAGTGTGAGTTTGTTGGTTGACATCCATGAATGACTTTTTTAATTCATTATTTACAATATTATTTAGTGTGTGTGGGGGTTGGAGGCAGAATAAATGACGGTAGTATCGTCAGCAAATAGTGTATGCTTAAGAATGTTAGAAACATTTGGCAAATCATTGATGTATACATTAAATATAAATAAATATATATATATATATATATATATATATATATATATATATATATATATATATATATAATATATATATATATATATATATATATATATATATATATATATATATATATATATATATATATATATATATATATATATATATATATATATATATATTGTTACGGTGCCCTCTCCTATCTCTTTCGTTTGCCTGCTTTAAGAGTCATATCAGCTCTCCCTACTGATTCTCTGAGATTCAGGGAGTCTATTGATATATGTGGCGACCAGACCGGCTGCCAGTTAAGGGAGAACGTTACATTATAAGTTGTAAATAAGGGGAAATTGCCGCCCTGATATAAAATGAAAGAGTATCCCCTAATGCAGATATGACCTTTTGGAAGGGACACTAGCCGATCGCGGATTGGCCGACTTAGGTCGCAGGCGACCAATCAGGGCCCGCCATGACGTCACCGAGTGCCCCGGGCGACGCCAACATCAGAGTTGACCCGACCTTGGAAGCGACAGGACGCACCTCGGTCTGCTCTCAAGGATTAGAGGCTCTACAAGCCTTTCTTAGTGGATTCGTGCAGGCTATCGCAGCCCATCGGATATATTGGAGACCCCGCGCTTCTGGGAAGCAAAAAGGAACCAAGTTTATTGAGCGAAAGAGGGCCAAACTTGGAAAATATTCGGCAACGATGCTGGGCGGCGACGCTGGACGTTTGGGGGCCCGAAAAGGTGTGGCGGGCAAGCCTAGCAGTGACCGGGTCACATCCATTGAGGGTCTTGGAAGGACGACACCGTGCCTAGGACAAGGAGCAGCGCCTTGTGGAAGGGGCGAGTGTGGGAAAAATAGTGATTAGCTCAGCGCCCATCGATGAACCAGGATTGGGGCAGCTGAATCTCAGGGATTGGAACGGCGACGACGCGAAGGCTTCACGACACCTGAGGACCTGTGGAACGTCCTGGATCGTCAAGGATCGACCCAAGGAAGCGTGGGAACCTCACACCATCGAGGGACAGGCGTCGTGAGCCAGGAATGTAAGGTAGATCATTTTCCCTCCCATTACCCCTTGTGTGAGTAGGCTAGTTAGGCCACAATATTTACTTATGTATGTGGCAACAGGACATTAATACTTTAGTAGTAGAATAGGCTGCAAGGCAGCTTGTGTCCAGGACTGTCAGAGGGGACAGTGTGTATGGATGGCAGGACAGTGAAGAAGAGGCGCCGACGTGGTGAAGAGGCCCTCCTGTGAGAGAGTGTGGGACTCCTGTCTTTCTGCCCAGTTGAAGGAGTGTTGGAGGTCGTGGAAGAAGAGGCTGACGATCTTCAGACTTATTATCCTAATTTTCATATTCATGTATTACTTGTGTTTGTATGTGTGATCATGTAATTTGCATCAGTAAATTCACACTTTTATCATTGTGTTTAAGTGTGCCTCCATTTATAATATTTCTCTACGAGCATACACGAAGGTTATCATAGAACCACCTAGGGAACACAACGTTCTCTATAGAAGTTCTTACTGCCTGGTGAGTGGTAAAGACAGCACAGACTTACACAAAAGTGTACCCCTAGCCATCCGATCAGTATCAGTGCCTGAGTGGTGGCAACTATTAACGTAGTGGCTATAGAGAGGTAAAGGCACACAGACCTTCCTGGGAGAGTACCCTGGGCCAACAGTCTAGTAGCAGATCTATGGGAGTAGCAATCTTCTGGCTACAAACAATATATATGATACACCCACTGAACTGCATTGTTGGGGTGCAGATATAACAACCCAGCTGGCGACCTTGTTAAGAAGAGGATAGAGAAGATAGGCGGGAAAGGAGTTCCTGGACCTTTTTGTCTGGCAGGCAAGATTCAGGGAGGTTATTGTTATAAGGTAAGCCTGAGTCTTCCTTCACTCCTCCACAGGTCTAAGCCGGAACTGTTAACAGCAGTTTCCCCGTGTTTGACTGAAGGGCTTCCAGGGTGAATCAGTGGCACCCCTTTTGTGGTGGAAGCAAAGACCTGCGGAGGTGGGCATTGTTGGTCCTCTCCTGTGTGACCAAGGAGACTCCGGTGAATCCCGGGAGTCGGAGGGGCTGAGTATTCGGCCTTTTGAGCCCCTAGCAGCCGAGTGCTAGCAGAGCCCCGGCCCACCACCCCCCGTGACAGAGAACTGGCGACCTTGCCAGGATTCGAACCCCGGTAGCCAAGAACTGGGAACTTCGCCAGGAAGCGTGGATCAAGCTACAGTGTGGCCCAAATTTCAAGACAAGTGTTGCCAGGGTACTAATACAGTGTGACCAGTGAATTCAGTGGTACTGTTACTCAACCAGCTAAGGGACTGAAACGGTGAAATTAGTGCCTACTAACTTGTCTGTGCTGTCGTGTATGCTCAATGATATAGAGATGGAGGAGGACAAAGTAAAGAAATTTATTGACACAAGGGACGAGAGAATTTTGGAAGAGTGTACCAAGGCCCAGCTCCAACAAGTGGCAAACCACTTTGGGATCAGGTTGAGGACGACTAAGGTAGCAGAGCGAAGGATAGAGATCATGGCACAGCTCACAGCTCGAGAGGAGGCGACGGGAGAGGAGCCATCTCAAGAGTGGCCGTCCCGAGGAGAGCCGTCGCAAGGTGAACCGTCCCGACTAGAGCCACCCCAAGCGCCTACCAGTGTGGAGAGAATTCACAGTGAACATGGGAGCAGTGGAAGGTCCAGCTGTAGTAAGAGGAGCCTGCAACTGGAAATAATGAAGATGCAACTGGAAGCCCAGCTGCGACGAGAGGAAAGAGAAGCGCAAATGCAGCGAGAGGAACGTGCAGCTGAGCTGCAGCGAGAGGAACGTGCAGCTGAGCTGCAGCGAGAGGAACGTGCAGCTGAGCTGCAGCGAGAGGAACGGGCAGCTGAGCTGCAGCGAGAGGAGCGAGAAGCTCGGCTGCAGTGAGAAGAAGAAGAGAGACAACTGCGACTGGAGGAGATAAAGGCAAAGAAAGAAGTCGAATTGCGTCGCGTTGAACGTGGTCTGCCCTCACTACCTGCACGGCAGGATGACCTCAAGGTAAGGGGACGTGACTTACCTACGTTCGAACCACAAGAAGCTGAGGCGTTCTTCGAATACTTTGAACGGATAGCAACTCTGAAGGAGTGGCCGGAAGATGATTGGGCTGCTCTGGTCCAGGGCAGGTTGACAGGTGAGGCCCGAGAAGCCTACAACATGCTGGACCTAGAGGAGTGTACTAGTTACGACGCGATTAAGAATGCGGTGCTCCACTCATTCCGGCTGACTCCGGAGATGTACCGGAAGTGGTTCAGAGAGTGTACAAGAGCGTCGGGGAAGTTTTATGCCGAGACCGCCAGGGATATGGAACGGAAATTCCTACGATGGTTGAAGGCGGAGGAAGCGGAGTCGGCGGATGATATCAAACGACTGATAGTGATGGAGAAGTTTATGTCGGTGCTCCATCCTGAGTTGCGAGTAAGGGTGAGAGAAGCAGGTATTAAGGACCTGAAGGCTGCAGCGGACCGAGCCGACATGCTAGAGGAGGCACTACATCTCAGGAGGGAGGGGCCGCCCAGACACTCGCCTTACCCCAGGTCGGGAGGGAACCTTAGGAGTTCAGGAGGAGCGAGGATGGGTGGGGACTCTCCAAAGAGTAGTGTACCCAATGAGGTAACCCAGTTCAAGAGCTCAAGGGACGCGGGGAGGAAGCCCCAACCTGTGAGCAGTGGACCTAGCTCGGGAGCGAGTGCTGCTGCCCGGGAACCAACGACAGAGTCCTAGGAGGACTCAGGGAACCTCTACCATTGGCGCTACCAGGAGGACTGGTAGAGGATCGCCTAGGAGAGGCGGTCGGTGTTACAACTGTGGGGACGAGGACACCTTGCAAGGGAGTGCGGTCGCCCCAGGCACGGTGGAAACGTGGCTTTCGCGAGGATGGAAAGCGGAGAAGCCAACGATTATTCAGGTGATATGCCGGTGATGAGGGAGAAGAGGATCCACCCCTTTGTGTGTGAGGGGACGGTGAAGATAAGGGGGGCTGATCCTGTGCCAGCGAGGATGCTGAGGGACACTGGGTCCGACTTCACCCTTGTTAATGAATCCCTCTTCCCCGAGGACTATAGAAGTTCCAGTACAGGGGAATAATAATAATAAGGACGCCCTGATAAGGACGTTGGGGGGACAAGTGAGGCTGCCCCTCCATAGGGTGACTCTTAATTCAGACTATGGTTGTCAGACTCTCTTGACAGGGGTCTGTGCTTTACTGCCGAGGATGGACGCTCAGGTGATCCTAGGGAATGACTCCTGTATGGGATGTGTTCTCCCGAATTTGATTAAGGGTGAGGAGTGTGTAGAGCCCTATCGACAGAGCAGCAAGACGGGCGCCAGTAGTGGCGAAATGGAAATTGCGAGAGTGGCATTTCCGGTATGCGCAGTGACGTCAGGACGAGACGTCAATGAAGGTGATGTGAGCGGATCCAGTCACGGCGAAGAGAACATGCCGGGTGACCTGGGGCTAGATCATTTGTTCTGAGAGGAGGCCAGAGGACAAGCGACAGGTGAGGAAGCGTCGGATAAGAGTGTCCAAGTTACTCTCACCAGTCCTTTAGGTATTGACCGCACCCGTCTAGGCGAGCTGCAAAAGGAAGAGTTTCCTGAGTTGATACGGGAGGCGGAAGGAGGTCTCGCTGGACCCAAGTCACCGACTCATTTCTTCGTGGAGAAGGGAGTGCTAATGAGGCAGTGGAGGCCGGTTAGGGAAGAAGCGGGCGATGATATGCTGAGAGTGAGGCATCAGGTGGTGGTGCCAGCTCAGTACAGATGCGCGGTGCTAAAGCTTGCACACACAGTGGATCCCGTGGGTCACTTGGGAGTAACCTTAGGCAGGCTTCGAGAACATTTTTATTGGCCGGGCATGGACGCGGATGTAAGAAGAATTTGCAAGACGTGTTTCCCGTGCCAGAGAGCGGGGAAGAACGTCCCTGCCATCCCGAAAGCACCTTTAGTTCCAGTTCCAGCATTTGGCCAGGCGTTTGAGCGCCTAATAATCGACATCGTGGGACCATTACCTAAGACAAGAAAAGGGAACAATTACTTATTGACTATCATATGTGCTTCGACGAGATTTCCAGAGGCGATCCCAGTGCGGAAGGTGACATCGAAATGCGTCATGGGACACCTACAGCGGTTCTTTGCTTGGGTAGGTGTGCCCAAGGAGATCCAGTCCGACTGTGGAAGTGTTTTCCAGTCGAGGTGGTTTAGGCAGGCTATTGCGAGCTGGGGAATAGCCCAACTACGATCGTCTCCTTATAGACCTCAATCGCAGGGAGCGATTGAGAGGTTCCATTCAACTCTGAAGACCATCTTAAGAGTGTATTGTGCTGAACAGGGAGCGGAATGGGATGAGGCTGTCTGTCCAGCCCTGTTCGCGATCCGAGATGCTTTAGTTGAGTCTCTGGGATTCTCTCCATTCCAGCTAGTGTTTGGGCACGAAGTAAGGAGCCCGTTATTGATGCTGAAGGAGCGGATGACGGCGGAGAAGATATTAGTGACAGTGGAAGAGTATGTGCGAAGATTCCATGAACGATTGAAAACGGCGAAGGAGCTGGCTGCTGATCACTTGAAGACAGCGCAAGAGAAGATGTCGATCTGGTACGACAAGAAGGCTGTCCCAAGGGAGTTCGAGGCAGGAGCCAGAGTGATGATGTTGCTACCTGGGAGGGGTAGAGTGACGGAATCACGCTTTGGTGGTCCATACTCGGTTGTCCGGCGTGTGGGTCCTGTAAGTTATGAGATCAGCAAGCCGAATCGCCCTAACAAGACACAGGTGTGTCATATCAATCGTTTAAAGCCATACTTCCCAGAGGAGCAAGAGAGTGCGGGAGTGAAGGGAGCAACACAGTCGCGAGAAGGGAAATTGGTTCTGTGTATGGAGATGAACCAAGTGTTGCCAGCAGAGGAGAGAAAGTGGGCCCGTGCCGATGGTACGCGCCTGTCGAATACAGAGAGTTTGACACACCTAGAAGACAGGCTGCGTCATCTGGATAAAGGGAAAAGGAGGGAACTAGTGACCCTGATAAGAAGGAACAAGTCGCTTTTCACGGATGTGCCCCGACGGCACAAGAGTGTGGTGCACGAGGTGGACGTGTGCGGAGGAAAGCCAATCAAGCAGAGTGCTTATCGGGTGAGTCCCGAAAGAGGAAGATCATGCGACAGGAGGTGGAATATCTGCTAGCGAATGATCTCGCTGAGCCCAGCAACGGTGAGTGGAGCTCGCCCTGTGTGCTGGTCAAGAAGAGTGACGGATCATATCGTTTTTGCACTGACTATCGTAAAGTGAATGCCATAACCGTGTCAGATTCTCACCCGATGCCCCGAATAAGTGATTGCGTCGACCAAGTAGGAAATGCAAGGTTTGTCACCAAGGTCGACCTGCTGAAAGGGTATTATCAAATCCCTTTGTCTCCGAGTGCGAGAAAGATCTCAGCGTTTGCTACTCCAGACGGATTGTACCAGTACAAAGTGCTTCCGTTTGGTATGAAGAACAGCGGAAGTTGTTTTCAGAGGATGATGAACGAAGTGCTAAGAGGGATGGAAGGCTGTGCCGTGTATATAGATGACATAGTGGTGTACGCCGATAGCTGGAAACAACACATGAATCGACTGACGGAGTTATTCCAACGGTTGGAAGAAGCGAACCTGACCGTTAATCTGGCCAAGAGCGAATTCGGAAAGGCCCGATTAGAATACTTAGGTTTCGTCGTGGGTCAAGGGGAAGTGACTCCAGTAGACCAGAAAGTGATGGCAATCAAAGAATATCCGAATCCCAGGACGAGAAAGGAATTGTTACGATATTTAGGGATGGTTGGATACTATAGAGGATTTTGCAAGAACTTCTCGACAGTGGCACACCCTCTGACTGAATTGCTATCTAAGAACGTTAGATGGAAATGGGGGAAAGCATGCCAGGAGTCCTTCGAGAAGACTAAAAAGTTGTTGACTGAAGCGCCAGTGCTGATTTCGCCTGACTTTGAGTCAGACTTTATCTTATACGTCGACGCTAGCGACGTGGGGATTGGAGCCATGTTAGCTCAAGAGAAGGACGGAGTCCACCGTCCAGTGGCATTCTACTCGAAGAAATTCGAAAGGTACCAGAGGACTTATAGTACAGTGGAAAAGGAAGCCTTGGCCCTGATCCTGGCACTGAAGCATTTTGACATCTATGTGGGTGGAGGTACTAGACCGGTGCAAGTGTTCACCGATCATAACCCCTTGACGTTCGTGCACAGGATGAAGAACACGAACCAAAGGCTGACATGATGGGCCCTACTGTTCCAAGAGTACTGGCTAGAAATCAGGCACATTAAAGGAAGGGAGAATGTGGTGGCAGATGCCCTCTCCCGGATTTACTAACCGATATGACTCTTATTTTAAGGGGAGGGGTATGTTACGGTGCCCTCTCCTATCTCTTTCGTTTGCCTGCTTTAAGAGTCATATCAGCTCTCCCTACTGATTCTCTGAGATTCAGGGAGTCTATTGATATATGTGGCGACCAGACCGGCTGCCAGTTAAGGGAGAACGTTACATTATAAGTTGTAAATAAGGGGAAATTGGCGCCCTGATATAAAATGAAAGAGTATCCCCTAATGCAGATATGACCTTTTGGAAGGGACACTAGCCGATCGCGGATTGGCCGACTTAGGTCGCGGGCGTCCAATCAGGGCCCACCATGACGTCACCGAGTGCCCCGGGCGGCGCCAACGTCAGAGTTGACCCGACCTTGGAAGCGACAGGACGCACCTCGGTCTGCTCTCAAGGATTAGAGGCTCTACAAGCCTTTCTTAGTGGATTCGTGCAGGCTATCGCAGCCCATCGGATATATTGGAGACCCCGCGCTTCTGGGAAGCAAAAAGGAACCAAGTTTATTGAGCGAAAGAGGGCCAAACTTGGAAAATATTCGGCGACGACGCTGGGCGGCGACGCTGGACGTTTGGGGGCCCGAAAAAGTGTGGCGGGCAAGCCTAGCTGTGACCGGGTCACATCCACTGAGGGTCTTGGAAGGACGACACCGTGCCTAGGACAAGGAGCAACGCCTTGTGGAAGGGGCGAGTGTGGGAAAAATAGTGATTAGCTCAGCGCCCATCGATGAACCAGAATTGGGGCAGCTGAATCTCAGGGATTGGAACGGCGACGACGCGAAGGCTCCACGACACCTGAGGACCTGTGGAACGTCCTGGATCGTCAAGGATCGACCCAAGGAAGCGCGGGAACCTCACACCATCGAGGGACAGGCGTCGTGAGCCAGGAATGTAAGGTAGATCATTTTCCCTCCCATTACCCCTTGTGTGAGTAGGCTAGTTAGGCCACAATATTTACTTATGTATGTGGCAACAGGACATTAATACTTTAGTAGTAGGCTGCAAGGCAGCTTGTGTCCAGGACTGTCAGAGAGGACAGTGTGTATGGATGGCAGGACAGCGAAGAAGAGGCGCCGACGTGGTGAAGAGGCCCTCCTGTGAGAGAGTGTGGGACTCCTGTCTTTCTGCCCAGTTGAAGGAGTGTTGGAGGTCGTGGAAGAAGAGGCTGACGATCTTCAGACTTATTATCCTTATTTTCATATTCATGTATTACTTGTGTTTGTATGTGTGATCATGTGATTTGTATCAGTAAATTTACACTTTTATCATTGTGTTTAAGTGTGCCTCCATTTATTATATTTCTCTACGAGCATACACGAAGGTTATCATAGTACCACCTAGGGAACACAACGTTCTCTATAGAAGTTCTTACTGCCTGGTGAGTGGTAAAGACAGCACAGACTTACACAAAAGTGTACCCCTAGCCATCCGATCAGTATCAGTGCCTGAGTGGTGACAACTATTAACGTAGTGGCTATAGAGAGGTAAAGGCACACAGACCTTCCTGGGAGAGTACCCTGGGCCAACAGTCTAGTAGCAGATCTATGGGAGTAGCAATCTTCTGGCTACAAACAACATATATGATACACCCACTGAACTGCATTGCTGGGGTGCTGATATAACAACCCAGCTGGCGACCTTGTTAAGAAGAGGATAGAGAAGATAGGCGGGAAAGGAGTTCCTGCAACCTTTTTGTCTGGCAGGCAAGATTCCGGGAGGTTATTGTTATAAGGTAAGCCTGAGTCTTCCTTCACTCCTCCACGGGTCTAGGCCGGAACTGTTAACAGCAGTTTCCCAGTGTTTGACTGAAGGGCTTCCAGGGTGAATCAGTGGCACCCCTTTTGTGGTGGAAGCAAAGACCTGCGGAGGTGGGCATTGTTGGTCCTCTCCTGTGTGACCAAGGAGACTCCGGTGAATCCCGGGAGGCGGAAGGGCTGAGTATTCGGCCTTTTGAGCCCCTAGCAGCCGAGTGCTAGCAGAGCCCCGGCCCACCACCCCCACGTGACAATATATATAAATAAAAATGGAAATGGAAATGTTCGTTAGTTCAAAATCGCTAATCTCCGAAAGTTCTTCACCGATTGCTTTGAAATTTTCACACAATATTCCATTCGTATCCGAGCAGGTTTATATATACAACCTATATATATGTCACGTCTGTGACGGTAAAAAAAACATGCTTTTTCTGAAAAACTGTGTTTTTCATGTGAGGGAAATCTTCAAAACCTCTTTACCGATTGCTTTGAAATTCAAATAGGCGCGTCTTTTTATATATCTACTATATACATGTCTCACCTGTGACAGGAAAAAACATTTTTTTTTTTTTTAAACAGCGCCATCTGTTGGAAGTAAGAGCAGCACACGCTGTAATCTCTGAAAGATGTTCACCAATTGCTTTGAAATTTTGAAACACCATTGCATTCGAATAGGCGCATCTTTTTATATACCTACTATATAGATGCCACCCCTGTGACAGGTAAACAAATGCGTTTTTGAAAAACAGTGCCATCTGTTGCACATAATGGCAACATGCACGCTATACTAAATATGTCACAAATTCCATTTCAATGTTTCCGATTGCATTGATAAATTTTATTTTCATAGATTTCGATTTATTTAATTTTTTATTGAATTATTTTGTGTGACATTGTGTTGGAATTGAGCTGTGTTGTTTACCATACCATTCATTTCGTAAGTATAACTATAGATGCCACACCTGTGGCAGGTAAAACTATGCTTTTCTTGAAAAACAGCGCCATCTGTTGCATGTAAGTGCAACACACATGCTATACTAGATATGTTACAATTCTATTTCAATGTTTCTGATTCCATTGATATATTGAATTTTCAAAGATTTTTATTCATTTTCATTTTGATTTAATTATTTTGTGTGAATTGCATAGGAATTGAGCTGTGTTGTTTACCATATCGTTCATTTCTTGAGTATAGTTTATTTTTATATTTTTTCTTATTTTCATTTCATTTTTTAACTGTTTTTCTTATATTTCAGTGATGGGAACATCAGATCACTTGATGTTCCCAATTTTCTGATGGGAACATCAGACCATTTGGGAAGGCATCCGATGAGGGAGTGGGGAATGGTGGGGATGACGAAGGGACGTAAGTGAGAGATGGTGGGGATGACAAGGGGACAAGGTAGGGGGTAATGGTGGGGAAGGACGAGAGAACAGGGGAGTTTGGGATGGTGGGGACTAGGGGATGGGGGAATGGAGAATGGTGGGGACTAGGGGATGGGGGAATGGAGAATGGTGGGGAGGAGAAAAGGACAGGGAAGTAGGGCATGGTGGGAAGAAAGAGGGGATGGTAGAGTGGGGAATGGTGGAGAGGACGAAGGGACGGTGGAGTGGGGAATGGTTGGGAGGCCGAGGAGACGGGTGAGGGGGGATTGGTGGGGAGGACTGGGGGACAGGGATGGTTGCTGTGGCTCAGCAACGCGTGGCCGGGTACTGCTAGTAATCTATATAAATAAAAATGGAAATGTTTGTTTGTTCAAAATCGATAATCTCCAAAAGTTCTTCACCCATTGCTTTGAAATTTTCACACACAGTTCCATTCGCATCCGAGCAGGTTTTTATATACATACTGTATAGATGTCACGTCTGTGACGGGAAAGAACATGTTTTTTTTTAAAACTGTGTTTTTCATGTGAAGGAAATCTTCGAAATCTCTTTACCAATTGTTTAGAAATTTTGACATAACGTTGCATTCGAACAGACAGGTGTTTTTATATACCTACTATTTACGTGCCTCACCTGTGTCAGGAAAAAACATGCTTTTTTTTGGAAATCAGCGCCATCTGTAGGACGTAAGAGCAACACATGCAGTACTCTCCGAAAGTTCTTCTCCGATTGCTTTGAAATTTTGACACGACGTTCCATTCGAATATGTGCATGTTTTTATATACCTACTATTTAGATGCCACACCTGTGACAGGTAAAAACATGCTCTTTTGGAAAAACAGCGCCATCTGTTGCACGTAAGAGCAACACACGCAATTTAAAATACGTTACAATTTCATTTCAGTGTTTCCGATTGCATTGATAAATTGATTTTTCATAGTGTTTAATTTATTTTCATTTTGATTTAATTATTTTGTGTGACATTGCCTTGGAATTGAGCTGCGTTGTTTACCATAGTGTTCATTTCGTGGGTATAGTATATTTGTTTAATTTTTCATTGTTTTTCATTTCGTGTTCTTAACTGTTCTTATTTTTCAGTGCAATTGGTGGTGAAATTGAGCTGTGTCGATTGATCTGCATTTAAATTGAAATATTTCGTTATTATTTTTTTGTTTTGTTTTGAAAACAAGAAAATGGAAAATACGTTTATTTCACAGCTGCAAATGTGCAACAAACAGCTATGAATCCACCGGCTACAACGGTTACTGCTTTCTTCACGTTATGTCAAAATGACGCATTTGCAAAAACACTGCTGTATTCGGAAGTGCCTACGTATTACACGTGGAATGCCAGTAGAAAATCATTTGAACGACGCAAACAAGGAGAGCGAGTCGACGGACAACTTGGCATATTCAAATAAACTACGATAGGCAGACATCCACTGTGCATCCCAATCAAGATTAATGCTTCTTTCTTCGCAGGCTGATGGTAAATGTGCCTGGATCAACGTCTTTCAGCAATTGAGACTTGTCAACATCGTAACACATGTCACTTCCCGTAGTGCATGACTTGCTTGGTATTAATTGGAGAACGACCGACACTGGGATGAATGCATTAATGACGCGTCCAACACGTCACATCCAAATCAAAATCATGCATTGTTTGCAATCATATTGACCGCCTGGTCTCCTTCATCTCCAACAAAGTTATGAGAGAAATATAAATTGCACATGGCTGAAGATATTGTACGTCGAATACGCAAGGAAAATTCAAATATGAATATGGATTTCACAGCAGAAATCTACAACGAAGCGTTGATAATGATTGAAGATTTGTGCTTAGAAATCGCAGAGTTCTCAATCAATTGGAAATGCCATCACTGAATCGATCTCCTGCAGCTTCGTTCGATGTAGAATTGCGTCGTGAACAAAGTAACAACACGGGTGATCAGTTGTCGTATGTGCAATCAAATATTCCTAATCTAACGCTCAAGCGAAAAAGCATTTACAATCAAATAAATAAAACTGTCAATAACGGGCTTGAGAAATTTTCTTAGATGCGCCAGGAAGAACTGGTAAAACCTTTTTAATTAGACTGATTCTGGCAGCATTTCGAGCCCAAAATGGCATAGTCTTAGCTCTTGCATCGTCCGGAATAGCTGCGACATTGCTACCAAGTGGAAGAACTGCTACCTCTGCTTTGAAATTGCCATTGAACATACAATTCATTGAAACTCCCACGTTCAACATTTCCAAAGCATCCGGCACACGAACTTAACAATATTATTCAGTCTAACATTCAAAGCGAGGCCGGCACATACAAGTTCGTCGACACTGTTGAGGAAGCAGATGAAGCGTTTATTTATCCAACAGAATTTTTGAATTCAATCGATCTGCCAGGGATACCATCACACGTATGGCAATTGAAAATCGGCGTGCCAATTATCATGATCAACCAGCCAAAACTTTGCAACGCCACGCGGCTTGCAGTAAAAAAAAAAATAATCAGCGACGTCGTAGAAGTAACAATTTTGACAGGACCTTTCAAATGTCAAGATGTTCTAATTCCTCGCATTCCTATGATTCCAACAGATATGCCATTTCAATTTTAGAGATTGTAATTTCCAATTCGATTGGCGTTTGTAATCACCATCAACAAAGCTCAGGGACAACATTTAGAATTATGCAGTTTATATCTAGACGAGGATTGCATCTCACATGGAAAATTATATTTTGCGTGTTTTAGAGTCGGCAAACCAGACAGTCTCTATATCTCCACAGAGAATGGAACAACAAAAATTATTGTATACCCACAAGCATTGTAAAATTAAACATATTAGAAACGTGTGCTTTCCCTTTTTTTTTTTTTCCTACTTCCCCAGACTGAGCCACTGCAACGTGTGGCTGGTACTGCTAGTATTTAACACAAATAGCTACAAAACATTTAAGATTTATTAAAAAAATATGTCTGGAAGCTAAATCAACTCCATAGGACAATAATTTTGTTATATTTATGTCAAAGTGACAAAGTTGAACAGATATACAAGATTTAGACCGAGAACACCCCAGCCAGGACAAAATGATATCCTTCAAAAGGCTATAAAAACAAATAATTCTCCTCCAGATGCACCAGGCGGCCTCCGAAGACGACTTAGAGCATCCTCAATTGCACGACTCATTAATCATTAGCTCTGCTGATCTACCAGAAGAACTACAAGGTGAGAACTGCTGTGACAAAGCCCATGACCTAATTAATTCAAAGTTGAAAGTTAACGTTTATATCAAATCAGCCTTGAGGATAGAAAAAATCAGCCTTCAGGATAGAAAAAAATCAGCCTTCAGGATAGAAAAAAGCAGAATCTGGAAAAATCTCATTAGTGACTGAGCCTTACCTAGCCTAACCTTGTCCAAGATGCTAGCGTGCACTCCATTGGTTAAATAATTATCTATCATCGTGAAAGTTCGCAACATTACAGTAAAGTCTCCATGTACTTACTTAAGCATCTTCTTCAGTATTTTAATGAATGCTAACTCGTTTGTATTATATCTATTATCTATAAGTTTAATGGTAATTGAATAAAGATTAATTAATTAATTAAGATTATATTTGTTTTAATGTTATATTAAGGGTAGGGTCATAATTAAGCTAATTATAAATAATTATCTTTTAGATTATATTATATTAAGATTACATTATGTTAAGATTCTATAATATTAAGATTAAATTAATAAGTATTAATTAATTAAGGGGGCATATTACGGGTTTTGTAAAAATTGTTCAATTTGTTTATAAATTTATTTATGAAATGGTTATAGAAAGAGCTGCAACTGGTCCAAGTTTCAGCATCACACCCTAAACAGAAAAGGAGAAAAAAATACACAACGTATTATGCAACGAATTTTCAACATTTTCAAATAATTTCAGGGAACACATGTGTCAACTAAAATCATTTCTATAACACTCAGATATTAAAGTAACACATAATAATAGATTGTATTGATCAGTTTTATCAAAGAAAGTGTTTAGTGCAATAATATAATTTTTCAAAGTTACCCTTCCAAAAATATGCAATATATGATGTTTATAAATTTTTATAAAACCAACAAATGGACTTTGGACTAAAATGTCTCAATAGATTTGTAGAAGCACAAACTCTACATATAAGGTGTAATTTGCATGTAAATTGATTAATAAATGAAAGCTGAGAAACGCCTTGAAGTTGTAAATTACTTTCCAGAGTAAAATAAAGATCCAAGTTCGGCCACCTGTAGCTGAGCTTGACTTCGACAGATTTCGTTCATAATTGGCACCCTTGCAGATAGGCATCCATTGAGCAAGGTGTGCAAGTTTCATGCAAATCCCTTGATAACAAACGAGAAAAAAAATTGGCCCAAAAAAAAAGAAAAAAAAAGAAAAAGAAAAAAAAAATTTACATATAAATATATTGCACATACATATTACAATTATTACAAGAGTTTGTGCTTCTACAGCACATAGTAGACATTTTAGTTGACACATGTGTTTCCTGAGATTATTTGAAAATGTTGAACATTCGTTGCATAATACGTTGTGTATTTTTTTTCTCCTTTTCTGTTTAGGGTGTGATGGTGAAACTTGGACCAGTTGCAGCCCTTTCTATAACCATTTCATAAAAAAATTTATAAGCAAATTGAACAACTTTTAATTTAGTGTGATAAGCCCCCTTAAGATTATATTCATATGTATTAATTAATTTAAATTATCTTTGTCATTTTTATTAATTCCATAATATTTTTGGATACTAATTTTGTCAATCTTTATTGAGTCTTTAATTTTACTTGTAATGTGTATCCTACTTGCCTAATTATATTGATTTTATTTCATTTTTAACTTGTTCCTATTACCTTAGTCTGGATACTGAAAATGGAAGTTGTTGTGAGTGAATCATAGGCATAATCCTATGTTGGTGGTCTTAGTATATACGTTGGTATATATACTAAGTATATATACTTAGTATATATACTAAGTAACCTCTTTAAGCACCAACGTATATACTATGCCCACCAACATAGGATTATGCCTGAACGGTAGAAGTGAGTGCCCCCAAAGATATAAAGCCAGTGTTCTCAATGCTTATATTCGCCGAGCGCTTACCCACTGCTCCGAATGGAGCAACGTGAGTAGAGTTTGAAAGAGTAACTCAGGTATTGGTGAACAGAGGATATAGCAACGCGGAAATAAACGCTGCTATAAGAAGACACTTGGACCGATGGTATAATCCTGAACCTAGAAGAGAAACCACAATTTCTCCAATAAAATTATATTACAAATCAACCATGCACAGTGAACATATAAAAGAGGAAAGAATAATGAAAGAAATAATCCGTAAAGGAGTAAAAAGCATTACCGCTAACCAAAACATAAACCTGATAATATTCTACAAAACCAAGAAGACTTCCGAACTCCTTATCAAAAACAGCCCGAAGCCGACGGAGAACCCTCTACAGCAGTCAAGCGTTGTATACATGTACATTTGCCCCCACGAAGGATGTAACCTTCAATCTAAGTACATAGGTATGACGTCGACCAAGCTGACGAGGCGTTTGACATGCCATCTTCAATCCGGTGCCCCCAGGAATCACATGAGACAAGCCCATGACATCACCCTAACAAGAGAAATGTTGAACCAAAATACCTGTATAATAGACAAAACCCAAGATGCAAGAAGATTACAAATTCTTGAAGCAATTCACATAAGAATAGAACAACCTACCATGAACACCCAAATCAAGGAACTTTTTACTCTACCCACCATGAGAGTAAGGACAAGACCAGAACATAACGATGCCAACACAGAAGACACTGTTCAACATAACAGGCCAATTACACTTGATTAATCTTTGTATGTGGATAGCAGCTGCCTCGTATGGGCCAATAGGCCTTCCGCAGTTACCTTTATTCTTATGTTCTTATGTGCTTCATCCCCCATTTATCCCTTATGTATCCCCCATGTTTTTACCTATATTGTCATCACCTGACCCAGTGCGGGTATAAATGAACCAGTTCTGTAAATTCTTTTCACTTTAGAATGAACCATGGAGGTTCGAAACGTTGTGCAAATTGCATAAATAAGTGTAATACGTTCTATAGTTATTCACTTTTTTCTTCACCTTGAAATAACGAAAATGAGTTTTGGAGAACTCCTCTTTCAGCTAAGCCCTGATGCTAAGAAAATAGTTAGAGGGATAGAAGCCATAAATCAGAAGATAGTAAATACAGAGTATGCGGTCATATTCAATGATATATATATATATATATATATATATATATATATATATATATATATATATATATATATATATATATATATATATATATATATATATATATATATTAGTATATTTTGGTAGCAGTCTTTCCTGTAGACATATATTATTAAATATTACCGAAAAAGTAAGATTAATAATTCTAACACGAATTTTCTCAATCTTTCGTTCATTTCTTTTCACTGTTGGAGGTAATTCAAAAATCAATTCTCCAAAATTAATTTTTATTTCTAGTCTGACGCGACACTTGAGCGCGTTTCGTAAAACTTACATCGATAGTTTCATAAAACTATTTCTAGTTAATACTAAAAACTAAAGTTTCGTACAGCGATAGCAGACGGCTTGACGTTTGCGAGGCCCTGCACATTAAGAAGTCAACACCAGCAATCAACAGCCAATTAATGCACAACTATATTCTACCCACCTCAAGACTCCGCTCCAATATAGACGCATCAAGAAATATGGACCAATAGGCTTTCTACAATCACTTCCATTTCAATACCCATTGTTTCGTGTTCTGTCTTGTGTTGATGAAATTAATACCCTATTAAATACCACCTCACCCCATCCACCTCACTCAAATGTAGATATAAACAAATCGGAGATATGAAAGTTCTATTCAGTTGTGTATGTGTAAAGTCTTTGAAAATGTAATAAGTTTTACGAAACGCGCTCAAGTGTCGCGTCAGACTAGAAATAAAAATGAATTTTGGAGAATTGATTTTTGAATTACCTCCAACAGTGAAAAGAAATATACGAAAGATTGAGAAAATTCGTGTTAGAATTATTAATCTTACTTTTTTGGTCATATTTAATAATATATGTCTACAGGAAAGACTGCTACCAAAATATACTAATATTAAAGCGCACGACCCAGCAGCAAGGAATCAAGCCTTCACGATAAAATATCGCCAGGATCTGATTCGTGATCAGATATACAAGGCAGAGAATGAAATCAAAGACAACAAAACGCAACTACTTCATGCTACAAACGAGTGGAGAAATAGCAACATCGACGAAAGTATCCGTACCCGCATTGAACAACACCTCGACATCCTCACAGACCGACATCACCTCAGCACTGAAACAAGGATTATCAAGAAACTAACTACATTATATGGAGGACCTATGGCAATTCCACGACCAAGAGATGGCTTCCTGAACCTTGCAGGAATTAACCTCACTGAGGACCAAGTCACTCTCCTAAATCTGGGCATAAACTGTCATGTTATGTCCAGACCGAGTGAGATGGCCCGGAAAGTAGAGTTAGAAATTCTGTTGGACGACATATTCGACCTCGAGACACAAAAGAAGGTCACTACCAAAGATACCTTACAAGCAGAATTTATTGCAGAAGGAGGAAAGAATCGAGGCAATTACAGAAGCACCATACTGTCCCCCGAGCTCAAAGCGGCAGCTAAAAGCCTTCGTGAGAACAAGGAGATAGTTGTCAGGAGAGGTGACAAGTCGCCAATATATGTCATTCTTAAAAAAGACGAATATCTGGCGAAAATGAACCTCATACTCTCTGACCAAACTAAGTTCCAAAGGGTAACGAAGGACACTACAGCCGAATTAAAAGCAAAGGTCAACAAACTGATCGAAACTGTGAACGCCAAGAAATCCGGACTCCACCTGCCAAAGATCATTGGGGAATATAAACCTGGATATGCGTATGGAAACGTCAAGACACACAAGCCTGGAAACCCACTTCGGCCAATCATTAGCCAGATACCCACACCCACGTACAGACTGGCGAAGCGACTCGACGGCCTGCTGACTCCTTATGTTCCTTGCGCCTTCAGCCTGAAGTTTCCAAAGGAATTTGTTGACTTACTGCGGGGCACACGGGCCACAGGGATAAGAGCCTCGTTGGACGTAGAATCGCTGTTTATCAACGTACCTGTGGACGAGACAATCGGGATGATAGCCGACAGTGAATCGTGATCCAGCCTGTACTCCTCTTGACGTACCAGAAAATATTCTGAGGAAACTACTCCAAGCTTGTACTAAAGAGGCACCCTTCTTGAGCCCGGATGGGCACATGTATAAGCAAGTAGATGGGGTCGCCATGGGTTCTCCCCTAGGTGTCCTGTTTGCAAACTTCTACATGGGTACCATCGAGCAAAAAGTCTTAGTCGACATGAACTTGAAACCGGCCATATACTGCAGGTATGTTGACGACATTTTTACACAGGTACCTGATGTCAGACATCTGCAGGAGCTGAAGGAGGCATTTGAGCAGAGTTCCGTGCTGCGTTTCACTTACGAGACGGAAAAGGATGGGAAGCTGCCTTTTCTAGATGTAACAGTCATGGAAAAGGGCGGAGGTTTCCACACTGCAGTCTACACAAAGGAAACAAACATAGGAATGTGCCTAAATGCCAACAGCGACTGCCCTGACAGGTACAAGAGGAGTGTTGTTAACGCATACGTCGACCGTGCTCTCAGCCACAGCTCAGAATGGAAGCAAGTCGACGAAGAACTCTGTAGGGTAAGGCAGGTTCTAGTCAATAACGGCTTCTCCAATGGTTTCATCGAAGACATCATAAGAAGGAAAGTGAAAAGCCATGCAACCTCCGAAGAGACAACTAACACAACACCTATACCCCCTATTAGACTATTTTACAGGAACTTCTTTTCCACAGCTCATAAAACAGAGGAAAGGGTCCTGAAAGATATTGTTAATAGAAACGTTATCCCTACAGACAAAAATCAGAGGATACAACTGACGATTTACTATAAAACCAGAAAAACGGCCAGCCTACTCATGAGAAACTCTCCAGACACGAAACAGAACGCTTTAAAAGAGACTAACGTCGTCTATGCCTTCAAATGCCCACTTGGGGACTGTAAGCTCCAAAAAACCCAGTATATAGGCAAGACAACATCTCTTTCTAGGCGTTTAACGATGCATAAACAACAGGGCTCCATTAAGGAACATATAATCTCTTCCCATAACCAAACCATCGCCAGAGAAATCCTAGTAAACAACACAGAAATCATCGATAGATACAGCGATAGCAGGCGGCTTGACGTTTGCGAGGCACTACACATCAAGAAGTCAACACCAGCAATCAACAGCCAATTATTGCACAACTATATTCTACCCACCTCAAGACTCCGCTCCAATATAGAAGCATCAAGAAATATGGACCAATAGGCTTTCTACAAACACTTCTATTCAATACCCATTGTTTCTGTTCTGTCTTGTGTTGATACTTTTAATACCCTATTAATATCCTCTAGTGTTCTGTCTTGTGTTAATGCCACATCATCCTTCCCACCTCACTCAAATGTAATGCCACATCACCCTTCCCACCTCACTCATATGTAGATATAAAATCAGGGAAACGCAAGTTCTAATCAGTTGTGTATTTGTGAAGTCTTTGAAAATGTAATAAGTTTTACGAAACGCGCCCGTGTCGCGTCAGACTAGAAATAAAAATGAATTTTGGAGAAGTGATTTTTGATTTACCTCCAACAGTGAAGCATAATGAACGAAAGATTGAGAAAATTCGTGTTAGAATTATTAATCTTACTTTTTCGGTCATATTTAATAATATATATATATATATATATATATATATATATGTCGTACCTAGTAGCCAGAACTCACTTTTCAGCCTACTATGCAAGGCCCGATTTGCCTAATAAGCCACGTTTTCCTGAATTAATATATTTTCTCTAATTTTTTCTTATGAAATGATAAAGCTACCCATTTCATTATGTTTGAGGTCAATTTTTTTTTATTGGAGTTAAAATTAACGTAGATATATGACCGAACCTAACCAACCCTACCTAACCTAACCTAACTTATCTTTATAAGTTAGGTTTGGTTAGGTAGCCGAAAAAGTTTGGTTAGGTTAGGTTAGGTAGGTTAGGTAGTCGAAAAACAATTAATTCATGAAAACTTGGCTTATTAGGCAAATCGGGCCTTGAATAGTAGGTTGAGAAGTACGTTCTGGCTACTAGGTACGACATATATATATATATATATATATATATATATATATATATATATATATATATATATATATATATATATATATATATATATATATATATATATATATATATATATATATATATATATTGTATAGAAAACTTTCTATCACTTTTAGTGATGTGTTTTAGTGCTCCCTCCATCTCTCTTTGATGATTATATAAGTAACACTATATGCACCACACTATTGATATTTAACACTGATATTTATGGAAAGCTATCCTAGGCTAGTAACACCAATTAAGACTGTGAGTGTGGCAACGTACTATTGTCTGGCGACACAGAGTGTAACCAGTGAACTGCATTGCTGGGATGCAGAGTTACAAACCCAGCTGGCGACCTTATGAGTAGTTGAGTGACACAGGTGAGTGACAGGTGACCTGTGACACCTTAGTTATGGTGGGCAAAACTTGGAGGAATTGCTGTAGCCGCATGAAGCGACGTCTTGAGGTTAATACCGAGTCTTCCTTTACTCTTCCGTGGGTACAAGGCCGGATCGCTAGTAGCGGTTCCACCTGTGGGTCGACTGAAGGGCTCCCAGGGCGATCAGTGGCACCCAAATGTGTGGGAGTAAAGACCCGCGGCGGTTGTCATTGTGTGGTCCTCATCTCAAGTATCGACACAGACCCAGTAAGGTCCCCTCTTGTAACAACATGGACCTCTTTGATATCAGTGCAGGCTCTAACTCCTATATAACCATTAGACATGAGATTCCCTTTCGACAATCTCTCCAATACTACCCACAAACAAAATACGACTCACTCCAGCTCTCAGCCGTGGGTATCTACCCCAACTTTACAAACCCCGGAAGCAGGGAATCTTTCTCTGGGATACACGATTAGTCCTTAACCGATGCGACGTTCCTTGTTTATTGGGTATCGGGAGGAATTTGTCAATACCGCCCGTATGGGGCGGGGCTTAGACCCCATTATATTGTTTTTAAATAGTGATGCTGCTAACGTGTAATAGTCGTAGTGGTGTAGGTGGGACAGGAAGGAGAAGGTGGGCCTTGGAGGGAGGGGAGTGAGGAGTCGACTTCTGAAGGGGTAGGGAAGGGGAAGGTGGTGGATGGAATAGAAGAAGGTGGGAAAGAGTTCAAGGTAAAGAAGGTATATGAGGGCGGGTTGAGGGGAAGTGTCAAGGATGACGAAAATGATGCTAAAGAGAGGGGGAGGGGAAGATATGGTAAATAAAAGAGGCGGTATGAATGGAAAAGCTGTATGAAAATGATGTCTTAGGGAAAGAGATTGAAAGAGAAAGGTGTAAGAGGGTTGTAGACAAATTGTGTGTGAGATGAGGAGAGACGGATGAAGTGTGAAGTAAGGGGAATACAGAAAAGGTATGAGACAGAGTCGCCAGAATTATGGCAGGAAGAGATGAGGAACGGAGGAAGCACGTGAAGAATGGGAAGGGGAGAGTGGTGTGACAGAGACGTTCGATGGAATGGGAGTGTCTTATTGGTTTGTTTGAATGGATTAATTGTTGGGATGTAAGAAAATATGAGAAAACATTGTAAATATACTGTACGCTGGAAACTAAAAAAAATACAAAAATCGACCAAAATTTCTGTTTTACGAACAGAGTTCAAAGTAAAGACAAATCCTAAAGGATTTTTTCAGTTATATCGAACAAAGATTAGAGTAAGGATAGGACAATTAAAAACTGAGACAGGTCAGATAACTGATAATGACGAAGAGATGAGTAGTATTTTTAATAAATATTTTATCACTGTATTTACTAAAGAGGAACTTAACACTATGCCTTCAGCCGAAAAAGTCTATGTGGGTGGGGACGAGGACAGGTTGACTATTTTAGCAGTTACCAGGGAGGATGTTATTAAACAAATAGTAAAATTCAAACCAAACAAATCCCCAGGGCCGGATGAAGTGTTTGCCAGGGTGCTTAAAGAATGCAAAGAGGAGCTTTGTGAGCCACTGCCAACCATACGTAATAAATCAATAGAGTCAGGCAGAGTGCCAGAGTCGGGGAAGGTTGCTAATATGGTACCAATTTTATATATAAGAAAGGAGATAGATCACTTGCGTCAAACTATCGGCCAATTAGCCTAACGTCTATTGTGGGAAAGTTACTTGAATTGATAATTGCAAATACCATTCGTCTTCATCTTGAAAAACATAAATTAATATATGATTCACAACCTTGGTTTACAAATGGCCGTTCATATTTAACGAATTTGATATCATTATAGTCCAGCACAGTTGAGGCAGTTGATAGTGGTAAGGTTTGCGATGTTGTGTACTTTGACTTTAGCAAAGCTTTTGATACAGTGCCACGTGAAAGACTGATTAAAAAGATAGAGGGTAATGGTATTGGGGGTGCTATATTAGGTTGGATTTTGGCATGGCTATACTAAAAGAAACAGAGAGTTAGTATTAATGAGGTTAAGTCAGACTGGGAAAATGTTGTAAGTGGAGTGCCTCAAGGCTCTGTCCTAGGACCTCTGTTGTTTATAATATATATAAATGATTCAGATTCAGGTTTGAGTAATAATATTTGCAAATTTGCCGTTGATACAAAAACAGGGAGGAAAATAAACATGGAAAACGACTCACTATCTCTTCAAGACGATCTAAATAATGTTTTGAAATGGTCAAAAGATTGGCAGATGCAGTTTAATGCGGACAAATGTAAGGTTTTGAGGCTGGGTAGGGATGATAGAGTTACAAGATACGAGCCAGATGGTGTTGAGATTGCGAAATCGGATTGTGAAAGGGATCGGTGAGTTATGATTAGTGAGAGTTGTTGAATATGACCGAAAGGGTGAGATTAATAATTTTAACACCAATTTTCTCAATATTTCCTACGTTTTTCTTTACTGTCGAGGGTAATTGAAAGATTAACTCTCCAAAATTCATTTTTTACATTTATATTTTTGGTCTGATGCCTAAAAGCATTTCTTAAGGGCTTCTTACATTCTCAAAATCTGGTTTACACATAACATATATCATGCTTATATTCGTTTTGGGTGAGGGGTGATATGACACAAATGTTTTGGGTGAGGTTGGTATAAATTGGGTATGAAAACATAAGAATGAAAGTATCTTGAAGTGGGGTCTTGATGTGGGTAGAATATAGTTATACATTAATTTGCTGGTGTTGACTTTTTGATGTGTAGTGCCTCGTTGATGTTGAGTCTCCTGCTATTGCTGTATCTATCGAGGATTTTTGTGCTGCTTGTTAAGATTTCTCTGGTGATGGTCTGGCTGTGGGAAGAGATTATATGTTCCTTAATGGAGCCCTGTTGCTTATGCATCGTTAATCGCCTGGAAAGAGATGTTGTTGTCTTGCCTATATACTGAGTTCTTTGGGACCCTACAGTCCCCAAGTGGACATGTGAAGGCATAGACGATGTTGGTTTCCTTCAAGGTGTTCTGTTTGGTGTCTGGAGAGTTTTTATGAGTAGGTTGGCCGTTTTTTGTTTTTGCAGTAAATTGTCAATTGTATTTTCTGATTTTTGTCTGTAGGAATGACGTTCCTATTAATAATATCTTTCTGGTCCCTTTCCTCCGTTTTATGAGCCGTCAAAAAGAAGTTCCTGTAAAACAGTCTAATAGGGGGTATAAGTGTTGTGCTAGTTGACTCTTCAGAGGTTGCATAGCGTTTCACATTTCTTTTTATGACGTCTTCAACGTAACCCTTAGAGAAGCCATTGTTGATTAGGACCTGCCTTATCCTACAGAGTTCTTCATCGACTTGCTTCCATCCTTAGCTGTGGCTAAGAGCCCGGTCGACATAAGGGTTGACAACATTTCTCTTGTACTCGACTAGGCAGTCACTATTGGCATTGAGGCACATTCCTATGTTTGTTTCCTTAGTGTAGACTGCAGTGTGGAAGCCTCCGTTCCTTTCCGTGACTGTTACATCTTGAAAGGCCAGCCTCCCAACATTCTCAATCTCGTAAGTGAAACTTAACACAGAATTTTGCTCGAACGCCTCCTTCAGCTGCTGCAGACTTCTGACATCAGGCACCTGCATAAAAATGTTGTCAACATACCGACAGCATATGACGGGTTTCAAGTCCATGTCAACTAAGACCCTCTGCTCTATGGTACCCATGTAGAAGTTTGCAAACAGGACACTTAGGGGAGAACCCATAGCGACTCCATCTACTTGCTTATGCATGTGCCCATCTGGACATTAATGAAGACGGGTGCTTCATTAATGCAGGCTTGGAGTAGCTTTCTTAGTATGTTTTCTGGTATGTCAACAGGAGTACAAGCCGGATGATGATACACTCTGTCCACTATCATCCCAATTGTTTCAGCCACAGATATGTTGGTAAACAGCGTCTCTACATCCAACGAGGCTGTTATCCCCGTGGCCCGTGCTCCCCGCTGTAAGTCAACGAATTCGTTTGGAGACTTCAGGCTGAAACCACAAGGTACATAAGGAGTCAGCAAGCAGTTGAGTCGCTTAGCCAATTAGTATGTGAGTGTAGGTATCTATCTGATAATTGGCCAAAGAGGGTTTCCAGGCTTGTGGGTATTGACATTTCCATACGCATAACCAAGTTTGTATTCCTCAATAACCTTTGGCAGGTGGAGTCCGGATTTCTTGGCGTTCACAGTTTCGATCAATCTGTTTACCTTCGTTTTAAATTCGGCTGTAGTGTCCTTCGTTACCCTTTGGAATTTAGTTTAGTAGGAGAGTATGAGGTTCATTTTTGCCAGATATTCGTCTTTTTTAAGAATAATGTATATTGGCGACTTGTCACCTCTCCTGACGACTATCTCCTTATTCTCACGAAGGCTCTTAGCTGCCGCCTTGAGCTCGGGGGACAGTATGGTGTTTCTGTAGTTACCTCGAATCTTTTCTCCTTCTGCAATAAGTCCCACTTGCAAGGTGTCTTTAGTGGTAACCTTATTTTGCGTCTAGAGGTCGAATATGTCGTCCAAAAGGAACTCCAACTCTACTTTCTGGGCCATCTCACTTGGTCTGGACATAACATGACAGTTTATACCCAGATTTAAGAGAGTGATTTGGTCCTCAGTGAGGTTGATTCCAGCAAGGTTTAGGAAGCCATCTCTAGGTCGTGGAATCGCCATAGGTCCTCCAAATAATGCTGTCAGTTTCTTGATGATCCTGGTTTCGGTGCTGTGGCGATGTTGATCTCTAAAGATGTCGAGGTGTTGGTCGATTCGAGAACGGACGTTTTCGTCGATGTTGATGACAGACAGACAGCCAGGAGCACTATGCACATGGCATACCTTGTTCTTTAACCACTCGACCAACCGCGACTGTACGAAAGACAATGGTAGCCGAGGCTATTTCCCCAACAACCCGACAGTACGTGGCGGTAAGCTTGGGCATCGATATTTCATTGAATCATATCACTTTGTGGGCCACGTGAGCAACACAAATGTGAGCAAGCTTGAATAGTCCCCAAGCATATATGCAACAGAAAACTTCACACCCCAGAAGGATTCGAACCCAGACAGCCAGAAGCACTATGCACATGGTGTACCTACTTCTTTAACCACTCGATCAACTGTGACAGTACAAAAAACATTGGTAGCCGAGGCTATTTCCCCAACATCCCGACGACACTTGGTGGTAAGCTTGGGCATTGATATTTCAACGAATCACCTCATTTTGTGGGGCCACATGAGCACACAAATGCGAACAGGCTTGAATGGTCCCCAAGCATATATGCAACTGAAAACTCCACACCCCACATGAAAACTCATGTGAAAAACCCAGTTTGTCAAAAAAACATGTTTTTTTTACCTGCCACAGATGTCACATCTATATAGTTGGTATATAAAAACACGCTCGTATGTGAATGGAACGTTGTGTCAAAAATTCAAAGCAATCGGTAAAGAAACTTATGGAGATTTGCTATTTTAAACAAACGAACATTTACGTTTCTATTTATTTACTAGCTGTACCCGGCCACACATTGCGTGACTCAGCAACCGTCCCCAGTCTCCCAGTCCTTCCACCATCCCCATCTCCAACGTCCCCTCGTCCTAAGTATTCACCACTCCACCGTCTCCTCATCCTCCCAACCACCTTCCACTCCCCTATCCCTTCGTTCTCCCTGCCATTACCCCTTCCCCCTGTCCTCTCGTCCTCCCCCACTCCTGTCCCCTCGTCCTTCTCCACCATTCCCCACTCCCTTGTCCAATGCATTCACAAATAATCTGATACTCTCATCAGAAAATTGGGAACATCAAATGATCTGAAGTTCCCATAACTTATATATAAGAAAAACAGTTAAAAAACGAAATATAAAGCAATGAAAAAATAAAAGACCAGTTAGTTAATAGGGCAAGTTACTGCCCGAAACGCATTGCGCAATAGTGGCTTTAGGCATTGTATGTACTAGCTCTATCTATATATCGATCCATTAATGTAACATTACTTGTATGTATGTACCTTACTGAATAAACATATTTATTTTATTTATTATTTAAAAAATAAACTATACTCATGATATGAACGGTATGGTAAATAACAGCTCAATTCCAATGCAATGGCACACAAAATAATTAAATCAAAATGAAAATAAATAAAAATCTTTGAAAATTTATTTTACTAATGAAATCGTAAACATTGAAATGGAATCATAACATATTTATTATAGCGTATGTTGCTCTCGCGTGCAACTGAGGTGGTATTTAAAAAAAAGTGTTTTTACCTGTCACAGGTATGGCATCTATAATTATACTCACAAAATGAATGGTATGGTAAACAACACAGCTCAATTCCAATGCAATGTCACACAAAATAATTAAATAAAAAATAAAATAAATAAAAATCTATGAAAATTCAAGTTGTCAATGCATTCGGAAACATTGAAATGGAATTGTAACATATTTAGTATATCATGTGTTGCTCTTACATGCAACAGATGGTGCTATTTCTTAATAAATGAATGTTTTTACCTGTCACAGGTGTGGCATCTATACTTATACGTTCGAAATGAGCGATGTGATAAACAACTCAGCTCAATTCCAACGCAATGTTACACAAAATAATTAAAACAAAATGAAAATAAATAAATATAAAACTAAGAAAATTCAACTTATCAATGCAATCGGAAACACTGAAATGGAATCGTAACATATTTAGAATAGCATGTGTAGCTAATACCTGCAACAGATGGCACTGTTTAAAAAAAAAATGTTGTTACCTGTCAGAGGTGGAGCATCTATATGGTTGGTATATAAAAACATGTGCGTATCTGAATGGAAAGTTGTGTCAAAATGTCAAAGGAATCATTGAAGAACTTTCGGAGATTACAGCATATATTGCTCTTACGTCCAACATATGGTGCTGTTTTTCCAAAAAGCATGTTTTTTCCTGTCACAGGTGAAGCATGTATATAGTACGTATATAAAAACATGCACCTTTTCGATTGCAACGTTGTGTTAAAATTTCTAAGCAATCTGTAAAAAGGTTTGGAAGATTTTCCTTACATGAAAAACAAAGTTTAAAAAAACGCATGTTTTTTCCGGTCAAAAACGTGACATCTCTATAGTATGTATATAAAAACTCGTTCAGATGCGAATGGAATGTTGTGTGAAAATTTCAAAGCAATCGGCAAAGAACTTTCGGAGACTGGTTTGTTTGGCAGGTTTGACCAGCGACGCAGGTCTCTAATAATCAGCACGACTATACTAACCACTGGGAAGTGCTCCAGTTCTGGTTAACATATATATAATATTTCATATTTAGCCAATTATGTTTATTTAATGTTAACTACTTATAACGCATGACAAGCCACCTGGAACGGATAAGTTTCAATTAATGATATTAATCACCTTTCTTATTGTCATATCTGTCACATTTGTTGTTGTCTTTCAACAATGCAAACATTTGGCAAGTGAAATTGTGACTAAAGGACATATTGGCAGCATCTTAACCTAATTCACATGATTTTTGACGACGCCATTAGGCTTCCGATCAGCAAGTAGGCTGATCCTACATAATCTGAACGGGTCCATTATTGAGAACCAGTTCAGACCAGACCTAGTCTTGTGTTTGCCATGATACTGTAACATAATTGATTGGCTTGACTGTCATCCGGAGAGACGAGCATTAACGTAATTAACTTGTTGCACAGAAGACAGTCTCTGTGACAGGTCTGTCTTTGTTTTTGTTATTATACTGTTTCGCTGCAGTCGTTAAGAATTGCTACTTGCGTGTGAGTGGTCACCCACTGTTTCAGTTAGTTCATGATGAGGAGACGCGAGCGGTCTGAACTGGTAGTTCGACAATACTTGTTGATTATATAATGTTGGAGCGTGCCAGTACGGACTTTAACATAAATTTAAACTGCAGACGAGGAGTCACAATAACGTGGCTGAAATATGTTGACCAAACTACACACTAGAGTGTGAAGGGACGAAAACGTTTCGGTCCGTCCTGGATCATTCTCAAGTCGATTGTGAGAATGGTCCAGGACTGATCGAAATGTCGTCATCCCTTCACTTTCTAGTGAGTGGTTTGGTCAAAATAACTTTAAACTATTGTTGCCTTGTATTGTTATTTTTAAGTTTCGTGAATACATGTTATTGTTACCAAATGAAAAGTGTCTTTTTGTCAACACCTTCCAACAACCTTGTCCCCAATATTAGACCCCTGCCTTACACCTGAAGTTGTTTATATGCTGCTCTGTATACGTCTGAACTCGAACCAATTTCATAGCCACACACACATCAATATAAATTTTGTGTGAGATGTTTTAGAGCTACCCATACTGCTGCCATTAGCAGTTCAAGGAGCTCCACGACCCAGTGGTTACAGAGTGCCAAGGATTTGGACTCTGGCAGCGGCTCTACGCCACCTATTTCAGTTATTAAAGTAATAAGCTGCATGCAGAGCACTTAGTGCTGTGAGTGCAGTCCTTTCTTGACTGAGGTTACTTGTATTAATGCCATCCCCAATAGGCATAATCTCTCACATACTTGGTATCCAGGGTGCTTTTCTAGAGTTGACCAATATTGTAATAGACTTTAAATGATCTTTAACCAAAGATGATGACACAACAAAATTGGAGGAAGACAATTATGTGGAATTTGTAAACGGTTTATCAAATACAATGTTTAAAGGGGTGCAGGTTTTCTTAGAGGAACAGGTGGTTAAAACACATTCAAATTTTCATTATTGGTCCATTATCAAATTAATTACCTTGATTCCACCCTCAGAAATGTCTACCCTGGGGAAAATTGTTGCTTTCTGCACCGACTGGAATGACGACAATGGAATAATCACTAATGAATTCACTAATTCATATTTTACTGGCGCCAGTACCAAGAATAAAAAATTATTTCTAATTTGAAACGTCGTGGTTTGCCAATGTGTTTTCCCCTAGCGTTGTATATAACAACGCTCGATCAATATGGTTTAGACAATATAGATGTGCGTTTAAGGTTGGAACTCCTCGCTCATGCTTGGGTGCTAAATACAGGAGTGACTGATGGTACGAAATATCTAATACATGTGGCTTATGCTAAATTATGGGTTACGCTGGTTGTTACCTACCCCAGCACTTATTCGGCCCTAAACAGTTCACTACTAGCTTCCCCCGACCCTGTAAGCTATACCTTTACAAGGAGGTATATATATATATATATATATATATATATATATATATATATATATATATATATATATATATATATATATATATATATATATATATATATATATATATATGTCGTACCTAGTAGCCAGAACGCACTTCTCGGCCTACTATGCAAGGCCCGATTTGCATAATAAGCCAAGTTTTCCTGAATTAATAAATTTTCTCTAATTTTTTTCTTATGAAATGATAAAGCTACCCATTTCATTATGTATGAGGTCAATTTTTTTTATTGGAGTTAAAATTAACGTAGATATATGACCGAACCTAACCAACCCTACCTAACCTAACATAACCTATCTTTATAGGTTAGGTTAGATTAGGTAGCCGAAAAAGTTAGGTTAGGTTAGGTTAGGAAGGTTAGGTTGTCGAAAAACAATTAATTAATGAAAACTTGGCTTATTAGGCAAATTGGGCCTTGCATATTAGGCTGAGAATGCGTTCTGGCTACTAGGTACGACATATGTATATATATATATATATATATATATATATATATATATATATATATATATATATATATATATATATATATATATATATATGTATATATATATATATATATATATATATATATATATATATGTATGTATATATATATATATATATATATATATATATATATACATATATATATATATATATATATATATATATATATATATATATATATATATATATATGTCGTACCTAGTAGCCAGAACGCACTTCTCGGCCTACTATGCAAGGCCCGATTTGGCTAATAAGCCAAGTTTTTATGAATTAATTGCTTTTCGACTACCTAACGTACCTAACCTAACCTAACCTAACTTTTTCGGCCACCTAACCTAACCTAACCTATAAAGATAAGATAGGTTATGTTAGGTAGGGTTGGTTAGGTTCGGTCATATATCTACGTTAATTTTAACTCCAATTAAAATAAATTGACCTCATACATAATGAAATGGGTTGCTTTATCATTTCATAAGAAAAAAATTTGAGAAAATATATTAATTCAGGAAAACTTGGTTTATTAGGCAAATCGGGCCTTGCATAGTAGGCTGAGAAGTGAGTTCTGGCTACTAGGTACGACATATATATATATATATATATATATATATATATATATATATATATATATATATATATATATTGGTGTATACTGGCAGCATGTTTTCTTTCAAAAATGTTTCATTGAATATGACCGCATATTCTGTATTTATTATTTTCTGGTTTAGGGCTTCTATCCCTCTAACTATTTTCTTAGCATCAGGGCTTAATTGAAATAGGAGTTCTCCAAAACTCATTTTCGTACTTTTAAGGTGAAGAAAAGAAGTGATTTACTATAGAGTGTATTACACTTATTTGTATAATTTGCACGACGTTTCGAACCTCAATGGTTCATTCTCAAGTGAACAGATCTTACAATACTAGTTGATTTTATACCCGCATTAGGTCAGGTGATAATACAATGAAGGTGAAAACATGAGGGGATACATAAGGGATAAACATAGGGGCTGCAGAAGGCTTATTGGCCCATACGAGGCATCTCCTATCTAAACACAAAGATTAATCCAGTGTAATTGGCCTGTTATGTTGGACATTGTCTTCTGTGTTGGCATCGATATGTTCTTGTCTTGTCCTTACTCTCATGGTGGGTAGAGTAAAAAGTTCCGTGATTTGGGTGTTCATGGTAGGTCGCTCTATTATGTGAATTGCCTCAAGAATTTGTAATCTTCTTGAATCTTGGGTTTTGTCTATTATGCAAGTATTCTTGTTCAACATTTCTCTTGTTAGAGTAATGTCATGGGCTTGTCTCATGTGATTCCTAGGGGCACCAGATTGAAGATGGCATGTCAAACGCCTCGTCAGCTTGGTCGACGTCATACCTATGTACTTACATTGAAGGTTACATCCTTCGTGGGGCAAGTGTACATGTATACAACGCTTGACTGCTGTAGAGGGTTCTCCGTCGGCTTCGGGCTGTTTTTGATAAGGAGTTCGGAAGTCTTCTTGGTTTTGTAGAATATTATCAGGTTTATGTTTTGGTTAGGAGTAGTGCTTTTTACTCCTTTACGGATTATTTCTTTCATTATTCTTTCCTCTTTTATATGTTCACTGTGCATGGTTGATTTGTAATATAATTTTATTGGGGGTGTTGTGGTTTCTGTCCTAGGTTCTGAATTATACCAACGGTCCAAGTGTCTTCTTATAGCAGCGTTTATTTCCGCGTTGCTATATCCGTTGTTCACCAATACCTGAGTTACTCTTTCAAACTCTCTACTCACGTTGCTCCATTCAGAGCAGTGGGTAAGCGCTCGACGAATATAAGCATTGAGAACACTGGCTTTGTATCTTTGCGGGCACTCACTTCTACCGTTCAGGCATAATCCTATGTTGGTGGGCTTGGTATATACGTTGGTGCTTAAAGAGGTTCCTGTTTTTGTTATTAGTACATCCAAAAACAGTAATAACAGTAATAACAAAAACAGGAACCTCTTTAAGCATATATATATATATATTTAAGCATATATATATATATATATATATATATATATATATATATATATATATATATATATATATATATATATATATATATATATATATATATATATATATATATATATATACCTCCTTGTAAAGGTATAGCTTACAGGGTCGGGGGAAGCTAGTAGTGAACTGTTTAGGGCCGAATAAGTGCTGGGGTAGGTAACAACCAGCGTAACCCATAATTTAGCATAAGCCACATGTATTCGATATTTCGTACCATCAGTCACTCCTGTATTTAGCACCCAAGCATGAGCGAGGAGTTCCAACCTTAAACGCACATCTATATTGTCTAAACCATATTGATCGAGCGTTGTTATATACAACGCTAGGGGAAAACACATTGGCAAACCACGACGTTTCAAATTAGAAATAATTTTTTATTCTTGGCACTGGCGCCAGTAAAATATGAATTAGTGAATTCATTAGTGATTATTCCATTGTCGTCATTCCAGTCGGTGCAAAAAGCAACAATTTTCCCCAGGGTAGACATTTCTGAGGGTGGCATCAAGGTAATTAATTTGATAAAGGTCCAATAATGAAAATTTGAATGTGTTTTAATGTTAATTGTACCAATGACATATTATGTAGGTCTTCATCAGGGGAATGGGTTATATTTTGAAAATGCAAAGATGAGAAGTATTGCCATTTATTTGAATAATAACGCAATTTATCGAATTTTAGATGACGTCGACAATCATTATTCGCATCTTTATTACAAACTTTGAAATCATTAGGCTTAGAGCGTGACTCAATACTTGCTTATGATACCCTTAATAAGGAAAGGTCGATATTTGCCTCAGACTTATCTACCATTCAAACAAAAGGCTCCCTTCCCGTGGAGATATCTGTCAACTTATGTATGAAGCTTGAATTTGACTCTGGCGTTATATATAATAGGTTGGTTTTACTGTTTGCTGACAAAACTGGGGTTTTATCCATTTACAGACAGAGAAATGTCCTATGTGATGTGCAAGCTAAAACATAATGAATTGTCGTGATAATAATATAAACTTAAAACAAACTATTTGCTCAGGTGCATTACCTAGGGTGTTCTAATGCGGAAGAGATTGTACATTTCAATATTTTAACAATGAGGCCTATAATCTTTATAAATAATATCCTACCAACTCACAGTAGGGAGTCTATGGGTCACTGTGTGTGTATATATATTGATGTAGTTAAACATCGAATGTTTTTTTTTAACACTTATGCCATGACCCCGGATACATATGGTCATTATTTCGTGGAGTTTATTAAAAAGAACAATATATCAGAAGTGTATAGCATGAGTTACAGACTCCAGAGTGATTTTAGTCTCGTCTGCGGGCTATATTGCATCATGTTTGTTCACAGAATAAGCCACCTGGGCTTACCTTCTACCTTGTATTATTTACTTAATTTATATTATAAAGTAAGTTTAAAATTAAATGATAAACGGGTCCATGCCTATGAACGACGATATTTCCTTATTAAACAGCTTTGTATGAAGAGAATTCTTAGAGGTCTGACTTTTGGTTCGTATCGATGGTGTAGGGAATATTTTTGTTACTTAACCTGAAAAATTGACTAAAAAGTGAGTCAGGAGGGGTAGGGGAAGGGTGATTACCCTATAAAACCCCAGACAAGTGCCAACTCTCTCCATTACTGCCCTACGTTACCTACAAAATGGAAGAAACCACTAAAAAACAATATCATAGATTGATGTCCTTGAAGGATCGGGTGAGTATTGATTGTAGTTCTTGACATATATTATTTATAAAAATAGTTTTTTATTTGTTGATTTCATTCTTTTCTTTAGAACAGTCAAGTCCACATTTGTCGAGTTATAATTCTACGAGGGAGTTCTATCGTGAACGAACTGCTGTTTCGTAGTCTAATTGATGACACTTGTTGTAGAGGTCAAAAGTCTGTGGTTTCAGGGGTTGAGATAAGTAGTATTTGTATTTTGTGAATTAGTATACTTATTCAAATAACAGATATAATAAATATAATTTTTATTTAATCATCATACATTTTAAATCACACTTACAGATTATACATTCCACCCTCCTCTCTGGCAAGGGCCCTACCCCCCCTCCCCCCGCAGATAAGCAGCCTCCACCTCCACCATTAGCCAATGAGGAAGAAGAGGAGTCAGCTGCCGCTAAAAAAACTAGGGTAGAGGACAATGAAGGACATCTGCTCATCATGGTGGAGACTCCAGCAACTGATATGGTGAGTGTAAAAGGCTTAGAATTCTTCTCAGAGGAGGAGGAGGAGGAAGAGGAGTGGAAAGGGTATAACTTCTTTTATTATCATTATATATTATTTTGTAGCCTTTACCTAATAAATGAATTAATAACAAAAATGTTTTTATTCCCAAAATGGGCCATATTTGAAACCGTATTCTTGGATGATTGTGGTTCCCTTTAACTCTATTAAAGAGAGGAAGGAGTGGTCACTCACCCTTGTATGGAAGGCAGGTGACGTAAGTGTTTTTTCCCCTGAGACACGACCGGTCGAGCCGGAAGAGATTGACCACACCTGAACAAATACTAGAATGAATTTATATAATATCCACCATGTCATTTTCTCACTACAGGCAGAGTCTTGGGGGTACATAAACCTATAATTGTTGGTTTAACCAACCATAAAAGCCTTCCTATATTTATAGGAAGAAAGACTTTACACCAATAATAGACAATTATTTCTGCTTTCTCCCCTATAATAGACTATTATTTTTTAAAAATTATAATGCACCCCCTATTAAGTACTATTTTCACATAACTTCGACTGCGGCAATTAAGTTCTCACCTCAGGGTGTCGTTCTCCTTGGACGAGGACCCGCCGCCGATCACCTCCACCACATATTGGAGCCATTTGACGGTACATTTTCCTGGGAGCAACAGGCAAACCCATCTCCAAATGCTGGGTGCTACCAGCTGACTTATCCTCGATTGTAGTGTCAATAACCTCTATCCCACTATTAACACACTTACCGTCTAAT
Source organism: Procambarus clarkii (assembly GCF_040958095.1). NCBI lineage: Eukaryota > Metazoa > Arthropoda > Malacostraca > Decapoda > Cambaridae > Procambarus > Procambarus clarkii. The sequence goes on from NW_027189163.1 coordinate 873,657, forward strand.
TAACAGTTCATTTTGCTGGGGTCTACAGGTAGGACTCCCTCTACTAGCATTGCTTCACAATTATTAGTATTGTTACAATATTATCATAGTTTCTGTATTATTAGCAGTGTTTCAGCAATATTAAATCTATTTCTGAATAATGAGTATTGTTTCAGAATTATTCGCAGCTGTTTAAAAATTATTTGTTCTCTTTCAGACTTATCAGCATTATTTCACAATTATCAGCATTGTTTGAGGATTATTAGCATTGTTTCAATAATATGAATTGTTTCAAATTTCAGTATTATTTCCAACACTTTCATAATTATATGTTTTGATTCTGTATTTTCATCATTGTATCAAAATTATTTGCATTTTTTCAGCATTATTTCATATTGATTAACAATATTCCAGAATTATTCGCAATGTTTCCTTATTATTATATATATCAATCAGTATTATAAACATTGATTTAGAATTACTGGCATTGTTTCAGCATTATTAGCATACTTGAGAATTATTAGCATTGTTTCCATACCATATGAACTGTTTAAATACTATTAGCATTGCTAATAGTATTATTATAATTGAATTATTATAATTGTTTCATTAAAATAAGGATTGTTTCAGTATTATTAGCGTTGTTTATGTATTGTTAGCATTCTCTCAGCAATATATGGAGTGTGTACTTAACACCAGGCTGGCTACTGGTACCGGACCTAACGCCACATTGACTACTGGTACTGGACCTAACACGACATTGACTACTGGTACCTGACCTAACACCCAGCTGACTACTGGTACCTGACCTAACACCAGGCTGACTACTGGTACCTGACCTAACACCAAGGTGACTACTGGTACCTGACCTAACACCCAGCTGACTACTGGTACCTGACCTAACACCAGGCTGACTACTGGTACCTGACCTAACACCCAGCTGACTACTGGTACCTGACCTAACACCAAGGTGACTACTGGTACCTGACCTAACACCAAGCTGACTACTGGTACCTGACCTAACACCCAGCTGACTACTGGTACCTGACCTAACACCAAGGTGACTACTGGTACCTGACCTAACACCAGGCTGACTACTGGTACCTGACCTAACACCAGGGTGACTACTGGTACCTGACCTAACACCAGGCTGACTACTGGTACCTGACCTAACACCAGGCTGACTACTGGTACCTGACCTAACACCAAGGTGACTACTGGTACCTGACCTAACACCAAGGTGACAGGACGCCACGTGCGGCCAGTGTGAGGGAAGGTAATGCCGCCTCGGCAAGGACGCCATTCATTAGACTGGTGGTGCATCAGTGATATTCCCATGACTGTCACACCACAGTTAACCAAGAGTGAAATAATTTACTGGGATGTGAGTGTGGCCGGCCAATTACGTTAGTGTTATCTTTCATTTCGTACTTGTCACCTAGCAATCGACTCTTACGAATTGATCAGCAGGCTTAGCAGGACTATTTAGGCACCTGCTACGGGTGTAGAGTGGAGGAGGTGAGGCCTGCAGTGTTGCTTTGTTATGACGACACCCTGTGTGATGACGTCGCCACAAGTGTCATAAGTGTCGGGATTGTAGTAATCCCACATTTAGGGTCGTAGTCCCCGAAGTTTTCAGTGTTTCATTATTCATTTAGATAATTCAGTAATATACATGTGAACGGAGTCTGCGTGACTCATACAAAGTTTTCATGTAGACCAGAGTATTTTTTTATAATCAGTGTGTAGTCAAGTGATTTCGTGTGTGTGATGACTTCACTGTGTTGTCTTTCAGTGCCATAAAACTCGCTGTTGTGTACTTTTCTTACATACGTTTTCTTTCAGAGATCATTACTGGGTTTCAGTTCTTGCAATATTATCTGACAAAGTGTTGTGATACTGATTGACAAAGTGTTGTGATACTGATTGACAAAGTGTTGTGATACTGATTGACAAAGTGTTGTGATACTGATTGACAAAGTGTTGTGATACTGATTGACAAAGTGACAATGACTGGTGTGCAGCTGTACACCAGTCATCGTCACATGAAACTGTCAGTGTGATAAGCAGGTATTACTGGAGTTATCACGAGTGTTTAGGTTAGTTCATTCTGTGCCTCACCGGTGGTGGAGACAGGTGATCTTAAAGCATACTAACTCTCCTGGAGTTATTCCCACCTGGATTATGCTGATTGTTTAGCATTGCTAGCGTGATGCTCTCATTTAACGTGTAAACCCTCCTAGTGTAATAGTGTTAAGCTTCGTCAGGAAACCTATGTTAGTATTACGAAAGATTTCCTTTTAACTCCTCTCTAAGTTCTGCCACACGCCTAGATATGTTAGTCTACTTAAGTCCCCTTTGGCATACCTGGGTAGTGCTGCTTCATAGCTCTACACCTTATGTATCATAACATTAGGTGGGAACCCCTTAGTTACTTACGCCCTATAACGTCTTTTACGATTACGATTTACTTTTACTAGATTACGTCCTAGTGACGAGAGATGACGATATTCTGGTGGTGGATATTACCACCTTGTGTAATACTCTCAAATATCGCAACATCGGAGTCGTGACTGTTGTTCTCACCACGATGCACCACATGCATTCATGGCCTGCAGATACTGAACCCTTGCTCAGTGTTGCAGGCTGTTGAAATCGTTGCAAGTGTGAAAATCCATTTCATCTCATTCAGTATTATTAGCAATGAATCAGCATGACTAGCATTGCTTCAATATTATTAGAATTGCTTAAATATTATTAGCATTCTTTCAGTGCGAGCAATAAGTGAAATCCTCACTAGGCTTCTGTTGAAGCCTCAGGATCGCCAAAGGTTTCAATTGAATCCCAGGTTTAATTGTTTTTCAGCATGTTCTGGTTAAGTGGTTTAGATGTAGGCTTGGAAGTTCCAAGTGAGCAGGTTGGAATCCTCATCACAGCTCCAACTAATTTTCTAATTTTATTTTAGCATTTTTTAATTGTTTTAATATTATTATCATTCCTTCAGTATTATTAGCATTGTTTCAGTATTATTTGCACTGTTGCAGAACTATTAGCATGGTTTCTGAATTATTAGCATTGTTTTCAGCATTTGTTCCACGTTATCAGTTATTTTTTCATTATCATTAGCATTTTTAAGCATTATTAGCGTTGATGCAGTATTATTATCATTATTTCATTACTCTAATTCAGAAATATTAACAATATTTCAGAATTATCATTATTTTTTACCTTCCATTTTTTCTGAAACTGTTTCATGGTTTCAGTATTACTTGCATTGTTCCAGAATTATTAGTATTGTTTCTACATAACTAAAAATTTATCAGTATATTATAATTTCTTCAGGATTATCACAGTTTCAGTATAACTAGCATATTTTCAAAATTATTGTCATTGTTTCAATGTTATCATTATTTCAGTTTTTCCAAACAGTTATTTTTGTTTTAAATTTTTAGTATTGTTCCAGAATTATCAGCACTGCTATAGAACTATTAGACAATTTTCTGGATTATTTTTATTGTTCAAATACTATAATTATTATTAGCATATAGTCAACAAATTTTGCATTGTACCAGTTTCATTTGTGTTTATTTATAATCAACATTGCTTCGGTGTTTTTGAATTGTTTAAGTGTTATTGGAATAGTTTCAGAATTGTCACTCACGTTTTTTTCATCAAGCCCTGTTATATGGGAGAACACGGTGTCCATGCTTAATGCATTAACTTGCCTAAACCACAAGTTGGTGTTAAATACCCCAGAACTTGTGGATATTTGTGGGAATAAATACACTTTTAAGGCTCAGAGTGTGGTGTAGTGGGTTTCAGTGCTTACCTGTAATGCATATGCTGTGAAGTATCTGTGCTGACTTGGGTTCAAGTCTCCTGGTGGGTGTGTGTGTCTAAAGGTGTTAACTTGAAACTTTTGGTTTAGGCAAGTTAGTGCACATGTATATATATATATATATATATATATATATATATATATATATATATATATATATATATATATATATATATATATATATATATATATATAATATATATTATATATATAAATATATATAATATATATATATTATATATATATATATATATATATATATATATATATATATATATAAATATATATATATATATATATATATATATATATATATATATATATATATATATATATATATATATATATAATATATTATATATATATAAATATATATATAATATATATATATTATATATATATATATATATATATATATATATATATATATATATATATATATATATATATATATATATTCAACTTTAGAACACTTTCCCACTAGGAGATTCGAACCCTAGCCAGCACAGAAGCCTTACAACAACTGGCATAACTGGTACGCCTTTAACCCACTGCACCAAACTCAGACCCCTAAAAGAGATGGTAATTTCGGGGTATTTAAACCCCCTAAAGATCACCACCTCCCAAGGGTAACTAGAGCTAGTGAGGGGTTACTCACGTTCTTTCATCAAATTCCTGTTAATATGAGAGAACTCTGTGTCTATGCTTATAGGCACATCATAGACATATATATATATATATATATATATATATATATATATATATATATATATATATATATATATATATATATATATATATATATATATATATATATATATATATATATATATATATATATTCATCATGCAATTTTAAACTTTCAAGTTATTCTATCAATTAATAATTAGGTCAGTGTTATTTTCTTGTTTCAATAAGGGATCATTAAAAAACATGTGGATTAATTATTTATTATTTCTGACATGTATTTCACAAATATATATATAATGAAAACCGTGCCAAAGTAACATCTCGAAATCAGAAATAACATTATAAATCATAATTTTGTATTTTTTTTGTATTTTTTATAATGAATGGAGATGTGTGAGGCAAATATAGCAAATTTCCCAAATTAGTTAAAACTGTGATAACTAGTTAAGGAAATTCCTCAAATTCCATTGGTGAACAGAATGTTTGTTTATTATTTTATTTCCTGTTCAGCTTACAAAAGAGTGAACAAGAGTTTTTAAGAATTTTGTTCATTAAAGTCTAAAGTAATAAATGTGACAATTTAAGAAAAAACTCACACAGCAACATTATATATAGAGTTACACATAACTCCACGACTGGTAACAGTGCCACCACCTGGAGAGTTACACCTAACTCCACCACTGGTAACAGTGTCACCATCTGGAGAGTTACACATAACTCCACCACTGGTAACAGTGTCACCATCTGGAGAGTTACACCTAACTCCACCACTGGTAACAGTGCCACCATCTGGAGAGTTACACATAACTCCACCACTGGTAACAGTGTGACCATCTGGAGAGTTACACATAACTCCACCACTGGTAACAGTGTCACCATCTGGAGAGTTACACCTAACTCCACCACTGGTAACAGTGTGACCATCTGGAGAGTTACACATAACTCCACCACTGGTAACAGTGTCACCATCTGGAGAGTTACACATAACTCCACCACTGGTAACAGTGTCACCATCTGGAGAGTTACACCTAACTCCACCACTGGTAACAGTGTCACCATCTGGAGAGTTACACATAACTCCACCACTGGTAACAGTGTCACCATCTGGAGAGTTACACCTAACTCCACCACTGGTAACAGTGCCACCATCTGGAGAGTTACACATAACTCCACCACTGGTAACAGTGTGACCATCTGGAGAGTTACACATAACTCCACCACTGGTAACAGTGTCACCATCTGGAGAGTTACACCTAACTCCACCACTGGTAACAGTGTGACCATCTGGAGAGTTACACATAACTCCACCACTGGTAACAGTGTCACCATCTGGAGAGTTACACCTAACTCCACGACTGGTAACAGTGTGACCATCTGGAGAGTTACACATAACTCCACCACTGGTAACTGTCATAATCTGGAGAGTTACACACAACTCCACCACTGGTAACAGTGTCACCATCTGGAGAGTTACACCTAACTCCACCACTGGTAACAGTGTGACCATCTGGAGAGTTACACCTAACTCCACCACTGGTAACAGTGTGACCATCTGGAGAGTTACACATAACTCCACCACTGGTAACAGTGTGACCATCTGGAGAGTTACACATAACTCCACCACTGGTAACAGTGCCACCATCTGGAGAGTTACACATAACTCCACCACTGGTAACAGTGCCACCATCTGGCAAGATATATATGTTCATAACTCTACTTATATATAAGTTTACATCAAATCTAATCAAACAGTCAAGTGATAAGCAAACAAGCAAAATATTACCAGATTCTATAATAGGTCCGTTGTATCCAGCACCACCATGTAATACAATGATGGAAAGTTTCACATTACAGACAGTTTTGCCTAAATATTTCTTTGGTGAAATTAATATTTAACATATTAAAAACCTAAGGTAAACCTTCTTATCACTTGATGGTTGTTGATGATCCAGATTAATCATGGTTTATTGAATAATATAACTTTGTTCAATTAATCTAACTACCCTACGAGAGGATCGACAACATCTCTTGCCTAAACTGAGAACAGGATGTTATGTTGCTAATACTCTTTAAATAATACATATAAATGATTGATAATGTACAAGCCTGCGTCATAATTACTGTCAAGTTTTTGTAGACAGATTCTGTAAATTTTCAAGGAGTTGAATTCAAATCTGTATTTGGTTACCTATGATCAGCTCAAGTTTTCTCGTAATCTAATTTTATTCAGATAAAAGCCTACCTCTTCAGTTTTGTTTATGTCTGTAATAATATGAATGCAGGGAGGCTAGTCCAATTACCCGGGTTGTCTTTGTGGGAGAGTGGAGCAGCTGACAAACACTATGAGTGTAGTGGAGGCCATCTCCAGAAGCCCTTCATCCTGCCTCACATATTGTGGCTGCTCAACCTCTAGTCTGTCCTCAAATTTTGCTGCCACCTCTTTATGTGAAACGTGAATTGATGAAAGAAAATCAAGATCATGAATAAAGAAAGTCTAGCTTTTGTTTTCATAGAAGATAAATGTTCATGTTAAACTGATGCTAAATTGTATGCAGGAATTTATGATAGTTCTGAGAAAGGACGACCAGTAGGAAAGAGTAATGAGTGAGCCGGAGAGGAATGCAAGGCAAGCCTTCATATCAGAAGTGATTAAATTTCCTGGAACCGCCGAATTTCAGAATTCGTGCACTTTGTTGAAGAACTGTTAAAGAGTATTAAGTCTGGAACATGGATGTTGAAGAACTGTTAAAGAGTATTAAGTCTGGAACATGGATGTTGAAGAACTGATAAAGAGTATTAAGTCTGGAACATGGATGTTGAAGAACTGATAAAGAGTATTAAGTCTGGAACATGGATGTTGAAGAACTGTTAAAGAGTATTAAGTCTGGAACATGGATGTTGAAGAACTGATAAAGAGTATTTAGTCTGGAACATGGATGTTGAAGAACTGATAAAAAGTATTAAGTCTGGAACATGGATGTTGAAGAACTGATAAAGAATATCAAGTCTGTGAGCATTGATGTCAGTATAATTGTATTTTCTCAGATCGCATCTGAATTATTTCCCTGAGAACTGTTATTGACTAGAGTGAGGAACAAGGGGCCAGGTTCCACCAAGATATTCCTACTATGTAAGGAAGGTACCAGAGACGACGGAACATTAACATGTTAGCCCGCTGACCTTACCACTACAAAACACAAACCAAAATCATTGAAGACAACTTTTCTTACACATTAATGTATATTGCTGTTGAGAATTTTAACCTGAAGACAAGGTTTTATCAGATACTGGAATAGGTGGAAAATCTAAGCTGATTGAGCGAAACCTTTGCAATATTTTAGTTCAGTGCAGCGATGTAATTTAGATTCAGAGCAGAAAAATAAACTCTGACAATAGAAAACATATTTCAAAATGCAGGCTTGTGCAGTTTCATAAATGCAACAGGAACTATATTAAGGCATTTCTTGAATTATGTGTGTCATTATAATAAGTTAATTAAAACATGATCAATATTAAAATTTTTAAATGAGTCGGGAAACATATTGACCAAAATATATTGGCTGACATTACTAATCTTTTTGACCCATATAAATAATATATAGAAATCAGATCCCGTGAAAAATAAAAACAAAAGTATATTGAATAACATGTTAAACACATTGTTAAATATCAGTGATAAACACATTGTTAAATATCAGTGATAAACACATATCGTCCTCTGCTCTATAATCACCAGCAGATTACAGAGATAACTGATGTCAAGTGGCCATGGACCACACAACTCATTAACTGTAGATATCTGATGCTAACTGCCCATGAACACACAACAGATCAACCAGGGCTAGCTGATACCAACTGACCATGACAGCCTATCCCCCTGTTTTGGTGGTACTTATAATATCGATTAGGACCATATATTTTTTTTTTTTGCAAGAATATTCCTTCGCGGGCACTAAGCCTTTGGCTGGCCCACTAAATGTTGCTTGTTTCTGTTTTACTTGGGCGGAGTATGAGTATTTATGACTCGTATGGTCGCTTCAGTAAGATTTTGCCATATGTGTTTAACAACTTCTTCTGCTCTGTTGAATTAAGTTGAAATCTTAATGGGTTTGTAACTGTGCTCTGTGTTAGATAATGTTCCAGTGGTCTGTTGTGTGTGTAACTATGCACTGTGTTAGATAATGTTCACGTGGTCTGTTGTGGTTGTAACTGTGCACTGTGTTAGATAATGTTCCAGTGGTCTGTTGTGGTTGTAACTGTGCACTGTGTTAGATAATGTTCCAGTGGTCTGTTGTGTGTGTAACTATGCACTGTGTTAGATAATGTTCCAGTGGTATGTTGTGGTTGTAACTGTGCACTGTGTTAGATAATGTTCACGTGGTCTGTTGTGTGTGTAACTATGCACTGTGTTAGATATTGTTCCAGTGATCTGTTGGGCATTTCTCCACAGTGCATTAGGACCATAGTACATATATAAACGAACAACGCAATTATAAAGTAGAAATTTCTACTAATTTGGCCAAACCGGAATAGGTTTTCTATTTATGTTGCAAAGACAAGCTAAGCTACCCTAACTTAATCTCCATAGGCCTAATACACGCTACCTGAGGCATAATATAGTACATATGTGTTCTATACTAGGCCTTGGAATATTTAAGTTTGTTTTTCAGCGTCATTTTTTTCGGAATACATAGAGTGAATAGTACCAAATTCTACTGTCCAATTGCTTAGTACGTCAATATTTGTACTATTGCGCACATAGTTACAACCACTACTATCTAAACAGGAGGATGGGTTGACCATGAACACTACACTGATCAACCAGGACTAGCTGAGGCCAACCAACCACGGACACAGAGCTCAACAACCATGGCCATCTGAGGCCAACTTACCATGAACACAGCTCAACAATCATGTTTAGCTGAGGCCAGCTAACCATGAACCCAGCTCAACAATCATGGTTAGCTGAGGCCAACTAACCATGAACACACAGCTCAACAACTAGAGAGCTACGATGACAATATTTATATTACTCGTCAACAAGTAATGACTTTTCAAATAAGGACAGACATACAGCTCTTTCTTTTAACCAACTTACAATACTGAGAACAGTACATATTATGTTACAAGATCATGGGAATTCATTCACGGTAATGTTAAAACAGAATAGTTACTCACAAGTACAAGTTAAGTTGCATCTTAGTAATCACAAGGGAACAACCTAATCATGCTAATATCAAGACATACAAACACAAAATATTATTTAAGTTATCAATATGCTAACCATGATACTCAAGCTACAGTGAAAAATTACTTTAAGTAAACCATTTATTATAATAAATTAAAAGCACTCTAGTGCTAAGTAGAAGTCCATATATACTAATAAATAACCTTCCAAGTGTTAAGACTGGTACATGAATAGTTATACACAAGCACACCAGTGTTAAGACTGGTACATGAATAGTTATACACAAGCACACCAGTGTTAAGACTGGTACAGGTATAGTTATACACAAGCACATCAGTGTTAAGACTGGTACAGGAATAGTTATACACAAGCACACCAGTGTTAAGACTGGTACAGGAATAGTTATACACAAGCACACCAGTGTTAAGACTTAAAATAAATAAAAATAATAAATGTTTATTCATGTAAGGTACATACATACAAGAGGTTTTACAAAAATTGATAGATTTATAGATAGAGCTAGTACATACAATGCCTAAAGCCACTATTGTATAACTATTGTATAACTTGGTAAAGGAATAGTTATACACAAGCACACTAGTGTTAAGACTGGTACGGGTATAGTTATACACAAGCACACCAGTGTTAAGACTTGCTACAGGAATAGTTATACACAAGCACACCAGTGTTAAGACTTGCTACAGGAATAGTTATACACAAGCACACCAGTGTTAAGACTGGTACAGGAATAGTTATACACAAGCGACTAGTCTTAAGACTGGTACAGGAATAGTTATACACAAGCACACCAGTGATAAGACTTGGTACAGGAATAGTTATACACAAGCACACCAGTGTTAAGACTGGTACAGGTATAGTTATACACAAGCACACCAGTGTTAAGACTGGTACAGGAATAGTTATACACAAGCACACCAGTGTTAAGACTTGGTACAGGAATAGTTATACACAAGCACACCAGTGTTAAGACTGGTACAGGAATAGTTATACACAAGCGACTAGTCTTAAGACTGGTACAGGAATAGTTATACACAAGCACACCAGTGATAAGACTTGGTACAGGAATAGTTATACACAAGCACACCAGTGTTAAGACTGGTACAGGTATAGTTATACACAAGCACACCAGTGATAAGACTTGGTACAGGAATAGTTATACACAAGCACACCAGTGTTAAGACTGGTACAGGAATAGTTATACACAAGCACACCAGTGTTAAGACTGGTACAGGTATAGTTATTCACAAGCACACCAGTGATAAGACTTGGTACAGGAATAGTTATACACAAGCACACCAGTGTTAAGACTTGGTACAGGTATAGTTATACACAAGCACACCAGTGATAAGACTTGGTACAGGAATAGTTATACACAAGCACACCAGTGATAAGACTTGGTACAGGAATAGTTATACACAAGCACACCAGTGTTAAGACTTGGTACAGGAATAGTTATACACTAGAACACCAGTGATAAGACTTGGTACAGGAATAGTTATACACAAGCACACCAGTGTTAAGACTTGGTACAGGAATAGTTATACACTAGAACACCAGTGTTAAGACTTGGTACAGGAATAGTTATACACTAGAACACCAGTGTTCAGACTTGCTACAGGAATAGTTATACACAAGCACACTAGTCTTAAGACTGGTACAGGAATAGTTATACACAAGCGACTAGTCTTAAGACTGGTACAGGAATAGTTATACACAAGCACACCAGGGTTAAGACTTGGTACAGGAATAGTTATACACTAGAACACCAGTGATAAGACTTGGTACAGGAATAGTTATACACAAGCACACCAGTGTTAAGACTTGGTACAGGAATAGTTATACACTAGAACACCAGTGTTAAGACTTGGTACAGGAATAGTTATACACTAGAACACCAGTGTTCAGACTTGCTACAGGAATAGTTATACACAAGCACACTAGTCTTAAGACTGGTATAGGAATAGTTATACACAAGCGACTAGTCTTAAGACTGGTACAGGAATAGTTATACACTAGAACACCAGTGATAAGACTTGGTACAGGAATAGTTAAACACAAGCACACCAGTGTTAAGACTTGCTACAGGAATAGTTATACACAAGCACACCAGTGTTAAGACTTGGTACAGGAATAGTTATACACAAGCACACCAGTGTTAAGACTGGTACAGGAATAGTTATACACAAGCGACTAGTCTTAAGACTGGTACAGGAATAGTTATACACAAGCACACCAGTGATAAGACTTGGTACAGGAATAGTTATACACAAGCACACCAGGGTTAAGACTTGGTACAGGAATAGTTTTACACAAGCACACCAGTGTTAAGACTGGTACAGGAATAGTTATACACAAGCGACTAGTCTTAAGACTGGTACAGGAATAGTTATACACAAGCACACCAGGGTTAAGACTTGGTACAGGAATAGTTATATACAAGCACACCAGTGTTAAGACTTGCTACAGGAATAGTCATACACAAGCACACTAGTGGGGTGGGGGGCATATTACGGAAAAATGTGATAAATTAAAAATGATTCGATTTCAATCAAACTTTTTTGACTTGTTTTATATAAAATTTGGTTCAACTTGCTCATCTCTCAGCATTATAGCATAAATTGGAAGGGAGAAAAAAATATTCAATTTTGTGTCAAAAAATTTCCAAAATGGTAAAAAATTAACATCAAGTGTCAAATGCCAGCTACTATGAGTCAGGGGATATGGTGACAAGTGCCAGCTACTATGAGTCAGGGGATATGGTGACAAGTGCCAGCTACTGTGAGTAAGGGGATATGGTGACAAGTGCCAGCTACTGTGAGTCAGGGGATATGGTGACAAGTGCCAGCTACTATGAGTCAGGGGATATGGTGACAAGTGCCAGCTACTGTGAGTCAGGGGATATGGTGACAAGTGCCAGCTACTGTGAGTCAAGGGATATGGTGACAAGTGCCAGCTACTATGAGTCAGGGGATATGGTGACAAGTGCCAGCTACTGTGAGTCAAGGGGATATGGTGACAAGTGCCAGCTACTATGAGTCAGGGGATATGGTGACAAGTGCCAGCTACTGTGAGTCAGGGGATATGGTGACAAGTGCCAGCTACTGTGAGTCAGGGGATATGGTGTCAAGTGCCAGCTACTGTGAGTCAGGGGATATGGTGTCAAGTGCCAGCTACTGTGAGTCAGGGGATATAGTAACAAGTGCCAGCTACTGTGAGTCAGGGGATATGGTGTCAAGTGCCACCTACTGTGAGTCAGGGGATATGGTGTCAAGTGCCAGCTACTGTGAGTCAGGGGATATAGTAACAAGTGCCAGCTACTATGAGTCAGGGGATATGGTGACAAGTGCCAGCTACTGTGAGTCAGGGGATATGGTGACAAGTGCCAGCTACTGTGAGTCAAGGGATATGGTGACAAGTGCCAGCTACTATGAGTCAGGGGATATGGTGACAAGTGCCAGCTACTGTGAGTCAAGGGGATATGGTGACAAGTGCCAGCTACTATGAGTCAGGGGATATGGTGACAAGTGCCAGCTACTGTGAGTCAGGGGATATGGTGACAAGTGCCAGCTACTGTGAGTCAGGGGATATAGTAACAAGTGCCAGCTACTGTGAGTCAGGGGATATGGTGTCAAGTGCCAGCTACTGTGAGTCAGGGGATATAGTAACAAGTGCCAGCTACTGTGAGTCAGGGGATATGGTGTCAAGTGCCACCTACTGTGAGTCAGGGGATATGGTGTCAAGTGCCAGCTACTGTGAGTCAGGGGATATAGTAACAAGTGCCAGCTACTATGAGTCAGGGGATATGGTGACAAGTGCCAGCTACTGTGAGTCAAGGGGATATGGTGTCAAGTGCCAGCTACTGTGAGTCAGGGGATATGGTGTCAAGTACCAGCTACTGTGAGTCAGGGGATATGGTGTCAAGTGCCAGCTACTGTGAGTCAGGGGATATAGTAACAAGTGCCAGATACTGTGAGTCAGGGGATATGGTGTCAAGTACCAGCTACTGTGAGTCAGGGGATATGGTGTTAAGTGCCAGCTACTGTGAGTCAGGGGATATGGTGACAAGTGCCAGCTACTGTGAGTCAAGGGGATATGGTGTCAAGTACCAGCTACTGTGAGTCAGGGGATATGGTGTCAAGTGCCAGCTACTGTGAGTCAGGGGATATGGTGACAAGTGCCAGCTACTGTGAGTCAGGGGATATGGTGACAAGTGCCAGCTACTGTGAGTCAGGGGATATAGTGTCAAGTACCAGCTACTGTGAGTCAGGGGATATGGTTCCAAGTGCCAGCTACTGTGAGTCAGGGGGTATGGTGACACGTGCCAGCTACTGTGAGTCAGGGGATATGGTGTCAAGTGCCAGCTACTGTGAGTCAGGGGATATGGCGACAAGTGCCAGCTACTGTGAGTCAGGGGATATGGTGACAAGTGCCAGCTACTGTGAGTCAGGGGATATGGTGTCAAGTACCAGCTACTGTGAGTCAGGGGATATGGCGTCAAGTGCCAGCTACTGTGAATCATGGGATATGGTGACAAGTGCCAGCTACTTTGAGTCAGGGGATATGGTGTCAAGTGCCAGCTACTGTGAGTCAGGGGATATGGTGTCAAGTGCCAGCTACTGTGAGTCAGGGGATATAGTAACAAGTGCAGCTACTGTGAGTCAGGGGATATGGTGACAAGTTCCAGCTACTGTGAGTCAGGGATATGGTGACAAGTGCCAGCTACTGTGAGTCAGGGGATATGGTGACAAGTGCCAGCTACTGTGAGTCAGAGGACATGGTGGCAAGTGCCAGCTACTGTGAGTCAGGGGATATGGTGACAAGTGCCAGCTACTGTGAATCAGAGGACATGGTGTCAAGTGCCCGGTCCTCTGAGTGAGAGGAAATGGTGTCAAGTGCCCGGTCCTCTGAGTGAGAGGGCAGGGTGTCAAGTGTCAGGTCCTCTGAGTGAGAGGGCAGGGTGTCAAGTGCTGCTGGCAGAGACACAGCATACCGGAGAGGATAAGCCAAGGGGTTGTGGGCCAAGACAGGAGGGTGAGACAGGTGTGGACAGGAGCCCACCAAGTGATGGTCTGGGAGAGGTGAGGGTGTGGCCAGGTGGCGGAAGTAGTCAGACACTGTGCGGCGCCACATGGAAGGTGTTCCTTGTCGACGGTGGTGAGACAGTTGACTGAGGCGCCCAGGCCGACGGCGTATGTCACCAACATGGACGCCCCACATGGCGTATGCTGCCGCCTGGGCTCTGGCCACACTGTCCACGGAGGAGTAGATGCTGCTCTGGGTGAACGGGTGGCGGTACCGGGCAGGTACGCGGCCAGCATGTAGACCAAGGTAAGCAGCCATGAGTCCCAGGTCCTGCAGGCATATTGCTGTGGAGGTCACTACATGTGTGGGACCCTCCTTGTCAGAGTCACGCTCAGCCGAGTGGTGCTGTGTTTGTTGGTCACCGTCGTCGTCTAGCACAGCATAGTTCATGTCCTCCTCCAGCTCCTCCAGCGCCTTCCTCAGTGCGGCCACTTCCTCCTCTCCTTCACAATACTGACAAGAGAGAGAAAAGCCTGTTAGAAGACAGTAACCAAAAGGATTATTATTTGTGTGTGTGTGTGTGTGTGTGTGTGTGTGTGTGTGTGTGTGTGTGTGTGTGTGTGTGTGTGTGTGTGTGTGTGTGTGTGTGTGTGTGTGTGTGTGTGTGTGTGTGTGTGTGTGTGTGTGTGTGTGTGTGTGTGTGTGTGTACTCACCTAGTTGTGCTTGCGGGGGTTGAGCTTTAGCTCTTTGGTCCCGCCTCTCAACCGTCAATCAACAGGTGTACAGATTCCTGAGCCTATTGGGCTCTATCATATCTACACTTGAAACTGTGTATGGAGTCAGCCTCCACCACATCACTCCCTAATGTATTACATTTGTCAACCACTCTGACACTAAAAAAGTTCTATCTAACATCTCTGTGGCTCATTTGGGCACTCAGTTTCCACCTATGACCCTTAGTGCATGTGCCCCTTGTGTTAAATAGACTGTCTTTATCTACCCTATCAATTCCCTTGAGAATCTTGAATGAGGTGATCATGTCCCCCCCTAACTCTTCTGTCTTCCAGCGAAGTGAGGTTTAATTCTCGTAGTCTCTCTTCGTAGCTCATACCTCTTAGCTCGGGTACTAGTCTGGTGGCAAACCTTTGAACCTTTTCCAATTTAGTCTTATCCTTGACTAGATATGGACTCTATGCTGGGGCTGCATACTCCAGGATTGGCCTAACATATGTGGTATACAAAGTTCTGAATGATTCCTTACACAAGTTTCTGAATGCCGTTCTTATGTTGACCAGCCTGGCATATGCCGCTGATGTTATCCTCTTGATATAGGCTACAGGAGACAGGTCTGGTGTGATATCAACCCCCAAGTCTTTTTCTTTCTCTGACTCTTGAAGTACTTCATCTCCCAGATGGTACCTTGTATCTGGCCTCCTACTCCCTACACCTATCTTCATTACAATACATTTGCTTGGGTTAAACGCTGACAACCATTTGCTTGATCATTCCTTCAGCTTGTCTAGGTCTTCTTGAAGCCTCAAGCAGTCCTCCACTGTCTTAATCCTTCTCATAATTTTGGCATCGTCCACAAACATTGAGAGAAATGAATCTATACCCTCCGGGAGATCATTTACATATATCAGAAACAAGATAGGACCGAGTACAGAGCCCTGTGGGACTCCACTGGTGACTTCACGCCAATCTTAGGTCTCACCCTTCACCGTAACTCTCTGCTTCCTATTGCTCAGGTACTCCCTTATCCACTGGAGCACCTTACCAGCTACACCTGCCTGTCTCTCCAGCTTATGTACCAGCCTCTTATGCGGTACTGTGTCAAAGGCTTTCCGACAATCCAAGAAAATGCAGTCCGCCCAGCCTTCTCTTTCTTGCTTAATCTTTGCAACCTGGCCGTAGAATTCTATTAAGCCAGTCAGGCAAGATTTATCCTCCCTGAATCCATGTTGGCGATTTGTCACGAAGTCCCTTCTCTCCAGATGTGTTACCAGTTTTTTTCTCACGATCTTCTCCATCACCTTGCATGGTATACAAGTCAAGGACACTGGCCTGTAGTTCAGTGCCTCTTGCCTGTCGCCCTTTTTGTACATTGGGACCACGTTAGCCGTCTTCCATATTTCTGGTAGGTCTCCTGTCTCCAGTGACTTACTATACACTATGGAGAGTGGCAAGCAAAGTGCCTCTGCACACTCTTTCAGTACCCATGGCGAGATCCCGTCTGGACCAACAGCCTTTCTAACATCCAGGTCCAGCAGGTGTGTCTTGACCTCCTCTCTCGTAATTTCGAACTCTTCCAACACCGCCTGGTTTACCTCCCTTTCTCCTAGCGCAGTGACCTCACCTTGTTCTATTGTGAAGACCTCCTAGAACCTCTTGTTGAGTTCTTCACACACCTCTTTGTCATTCTCTGTATACCTGTCCTCGCCTGTTCTAAGTTTCAAAACCTGATCTTTCACTGTTGTTTTCCTTCTGATGTGACTGTGGAGTAGCTTTGGTTCGGTCTTGGCTTTGTTTGCTATATCATTTTCATAACTTTTCTCTGCTTCTCTTCTCACCCTGACATACTCATTCCTGGTTCTCTGGTATCTCTCTCTGCTTTCTGGTGTTCTGTTATTCCGGAAGTTCCTCCATGCCATTTTGTTCAGTTTCTTCGCTTCCATACATGCCCTGTTATACCATGGATTCTTCTGTTGCTTCTCGGATTTTTCCCTTTGGGCCGAGATGAACCTGTTTACTGCCTCCTGACACTTTTGGGTGACATAGTCCATCATATCTTGTACAGACATATCTCTGAGGTCTGTGTCCCAAGGTATTTCCCTTGGGAAACTTCTCATCTCTTTATAATTCCCCTTTCGGTATGTCAGCCTTTTGTTTCCTAGTTCTTTTTTGGGGGAGATAATTCCTAGCTCTACCAGGTACTCACAGTTCAATACACTGTGATCACTCATTCCCAAGGGCGCTTCCATCTTAACTTCCCTTATATCCGACTCATTTTGCGTAAATATCAAATCAAGCATTGCTGGTTCATCTTCTCCTCCCATTCTTGTTGGTTCCTTGAGGTGCTGGATTAGAAAGTTTCTTGTCGCCACGTCCAGCAGCTTAGCTCTCCATGTTTCTGGTCGTCCATGCGGGTCTCTGTTCTCCCAATCTATCTTCCCATGGTTGAAGTCTCCCATGATTAGTAGTCCAGATCCATTCCTGCTAGCAACAGAAGCTGCTCTTTCTATTATGTTAATGATGGCCATGTTGTTTCTATCATATTCCTGTCTGGGTCTTCTGTCATTTGGTGGTGGATTATATATGACTACAACTTTAATTTTTTGCCCTCCAGTTGTTATTGTTCCTATTATGTAGTCACTGAAACCTTCACATCCCTGAACAACCAACTCCTCAAAATCCCAGCCTTTTCTTACCAGGAGAGCTACACCACCCCCACCTCTTCCTTCTCTCTCTTTCCTCATAGAAAATAAATTTCCGCGTGTGTGTGTGTGTGTGTGTACTCACCGAGTTGTACTCACCTAGTTGTGCTTCCGGGGGTTGAGCTCTGGCTCTTTGGTCCCGCCTCTCAACCGTCAATCAACAGGTGTACAGGTTCCTGAGCCTACTGGGCTCTATCATATCTACACTTGAAACTGTGTATGGAGTCAGCCTCCACCACATTGCTTCCTAATGCATTCCATTTGTCAACCACTCTGACACTAAAAAAGTTCTTTCTAATATCTCTGTGGCTCATTTGGGCACTCAATTTCCACCTGTGTCCCCTAGTGCGTGTGCCCCTTGTGTTAAATAGCCTGTCTTTATCAACCCTGTCGATTCCCTTGAGAATCTTGAATGTGGTGATCATGTCCCCCCTAACTCTTCTGTCTTCCAACGAAGTGAGGTTCAATTCCCGTAGTCTCTCCTCGTAGCTCATACCTCTCAGCTCGGGTACTAGTCTGGTGGCAAACCTTTGAACCTTTTCCAGTTTAGTCTTATGCTTGACTAGATATGGACTCCATGCTGGAGCCGCATACTCCAGGAGTGGTCTGACATATGTGGTATATAATGTTCTGAAAGATTCCTTACACAAGTTTCTAAAGGCCGTTCTTATGTTAGCCAACCTGGCATATGCTGCTGCTGTTATCCTCTTGATATGAGCTTCCGGGGACAGGTCTGGCGTGATGTTAACCCCCAGGTCTTTCTCTCTCTCTGACACTTGAAGTATTTCATATCCCAAGTGATACCTTGTATTTGGTCTCCTGCTTCCTACCCCTATCTTCATTACATTACATTTGCTTGGGTTAAACTCTAACAGACATTTGTTCGATCATTCCTGCAGCTTGTCCAGGTCTTCTTGAAGCCTCAAGCTGTCCTCCACTGTCTTAATCCTTCTCATAATTTTGGCGTCGTCAGCAAACATTGAGAGGAATGAGTCTATACTCTCTGGGAGATCATTTACGTATATCAGAAACAGGATAGGTCCGAGCACTGAGCCCTGTGGGACTCCACTGGTGACTTCACGCCATTCTGAGGTCTCACCCCTCACTATAACTCTCTGCTTCCTATTGCTTAGGTACTCCCTTATCCACTGGAGCACCTTACCAGCTACACCTGCCTGTCTCTCCAGCTTATGCATCAACCTTTTATGGGGTATTGTGTCAAAGGCTTTCCGACAGTCAAAAAAAATGCAGTCCGCCCATCCTTCTCTTTCTTGCTTAATCTTTGTTACCTGATCGTAGAATTCTATCAAGCCTGTAAGGCAAGATTTACCCTCCCTGAACCCATGTTGATGGGTTGTCATGAAGTCTCTTCTCTCCAGATGTGTTACTAGGTTTTTTTCTCACAATTTTCTCCATCACCTTGCATGGTATACAAGTTAAGGACACTGGCCTGTAGTTCAGTGCCTCTTGTCTGTCACCCTTTTCAAATATTGGTACTACATTAGCAGTCTTCCATACTTCTGGTAGGTCTCCTGTTTCCAGTGACCTACTATACACTATGGAGAGTGGTAGGCAAAGTGCTCCTGCACACTCTTTCAATACCCATGGTGAGATTCCATCCAGCCCAACAGCTTTTCTCACATCCAGCTCCAATAGGTCCTTCTTGACCTCATCTCTTTTAATGTCGACCCTTTCCAAGGTCACCTGGTTTGCTGCCACTTCTCCTAGCGCCGTGACTTCTCCCTGTTCTATTGTAAAGACCTCCTGGAACCTTTTGTTGAGTTCTTCACACACCTCTTTGTCTTTCTCTGTGTACCTGTCCTCGCCCACCCTAAGTTTCATCACCTGTTCCTTCACTGTTGTCTTCCTCCTGATGTGACTGTGTAGTAGCTTGGGTTTGGTCTTGGCTTTATTAGCTATATCATTTTCATACCTTTTCTCAGCTGCTCTTCTCACACTGACATACTCGTTCCTGGTTCTCTGGTATCTCTCTCTACTTTCTGGTGTTCTGTTTTTACGGAAGTTCCTCCATGCCATTTTTTTCAGCTCCTTTGTTTTCATACATTCCCTATTAAACCACGGATTCTTCCTTTGCTTCTCTGTTTTTTCCTGTTGGGGTGGGACAAACCTGCTTACAGCCTCCTGACATTTTTGGGTGACATAGTCCATCATGTCTTGTATGGACTTTGTTCCGAGTTCTGTGTCCCAATGTATATCCCATAGGAATTTATTCATCTCCTCATAGTTTCCCTCATCCCTGTGTGTGTGTGTGTGTGTGTGTGTGTGTGTGTGTGTGTGTACTCACCTAGTTGTGTTTGCGAGAGATGAGCTCTGGCTCTTTGGTCCCGCCTCTCAACTGTCAATCAACTGGTGTACAGATTCCTGAGCCTACTGGGCTCTATCATATCTACATTTGAAACTGTGTATGGAGTCAGCCTCCACCACATCACTGCCTAATGCATTCTATCCGTTAACTACTCTGACACTGAAAAAGTTCCTTCTAACGTCTCTGTGGCTCATGTGGGTACTCAGTTTCCACCTGTGTCTCCATGTTCGCGTCCCACCAGTGTTGAATAGTTTATCCTTGTTTACCCGGTCGATTCCTCTGAGGATTTTGTAGGTTGTGATCATGTCTCCCTTTACTCTTCTGTCTTCCAGTGTCGTAAGGTGCATTTCCCGCAGCCTTTCCTCGTAACTCATGCCTCTTAGTTCTGGGCCTAATCTAGTGGCATACCTTTGGACTTTTTCCAGCTTCGTCTTGTGCTTGACAAGATACTAACTCCATGCTTGAGCCGCATACTCCAGGATTCGTCTTACATATGTTGTGTACAAGATTCTGAATGATTCCTTACACAGATTCCTGAACGCTGTTCTGATGTTAGCTAGCCTCGCATATGCCGCAGACGTTATTTTTTTTACGTGGGCTTCAGGAGACAGGTTTGGTGTGATATCAACTCCTAGATCTTTCTCTCTGTCCATTTCATTAAGTACTTCATCTCCTATTCTGTATCCTGTGTCTGGCCTTCTGTTTCCACTGCCTAGTTTCATTACTTTGCATTTACTCGGGTAGAACTTTAACAGCCATTTGTTGGACCATTCACTCAGTCTGTCTAGGTCATCTTGTAGCCTCCTACTATCGTCCTCAGTTTCAATCCTCCTCATAATTTTTGCATAATCGGCAAACATTGAGAGAAACGATTCTATACCCTCTGGGAGATCATTTACATATATCAGAAACAGTATAGGTCCAAGGACTGACCCCTGCGGGACTCCACTCGTAATGTCTCGCTAATCTGAGACCTCACCCCTCACACTGACTCGTTGTCTCCTGTTGATTAGGTACTCCTGTATCCAACGGAGTACCTTCCCTTTCACTCCACCCTGCATCTCCAGCTTTTTCACTAGCCTCTTGTGTGGCACTGTATCAAAGGTTTTCTGGCAATCCAAAAATTTGCAGTCTGCCCACCCTTCTCTTTCTTGCCTTATTTTTGTTGCCTGGTCGTAGAATTCAAGTAACCCTGTGAGGCAGGACCTGCCATCCCTGAATCCATGTTGGTGCTGTGTTACAAAGAGTGTGTGTGTGTGTGTGTGTGTGTGTGTGTGTGTGTGTGTGTGTGTGTGTGTGTGTGTGTGTGTGTGTGTGTGTGTGTGTGTGTGTGTGTGTGTGTGTGTGTGTGTGTGTGTGTTTGTGTGTGTGTGTGTGTGTGTGTGTGTGTGTGTGTGTGTGTGTGTGTGTGTGTGTGTGTGTGTGTGTGTGTGTGTGTGTGTGTGTGTGTGTGTGTGTGTGTGTGTGTGTGTGTGTGTGTGTTTGTGTGTGTGAGTGTATGGATACGGTTATGTGTGTGCGAGTGAGTGTGAGTTTCTGAGTGACAAATAGTGCGGAGTATCATGTTATATCCACCTGAATATTAGACAAAACCTTGCCTGGTAACGATGGTGTCAATTTGTGCTGTCAAACTCTTCGACAATAACTTGTTGTTCCCCATGTACTCGAGAGGGCAACTCTCGAGTACATGTCCTCTCCCTCCCGCATCGACTGTTCTCCAGATGCGTTTTATCAAGAAGTGGAAAGAGGGTTTATATTTAATTTATTTTAGTACTGATAATTAAGTTGGTTCAAGGGAAAATGTTTTCATGATGTCTACCGTCCAGAGACTGATGTTTTAATAAGAATTCCCAATATTATTAGCTGGTAAATTTAATGGCTACATGGCAATGATTTCCCTGTTTTCTTCAGGGGAAAATTTCACTGTAGTCTCGTTTTCTTTGAATCATTAAAACACTATTTCTTGTGTTAATTTGTAAGTACAAAACAGCAGAAATATTATCTGCCTATGGTAATAAATGTTAGTAAATGGTGTCGGTTTTTCCGACATGTGTGTTTATATATTCCGTTGTCTTAGCAGCGTCAAGCATAAACTCGTAAGGCCAGCATTTCGACCATCATTTGTTTAATGCTGCGACTCATTTTCCCTCGTGTTATTTAATATTTACGTGTAAAAATATTTTGAATTCTCTTCGTAAATTTCCTCATTTAGTCCATTAAACTTACTACTCTGAGACTTAAAAAAGATATTTCTTGACATCCCTTTGACTCATCTGTCTTTTCAGTTTCCAATCATGTCCTCTCGTTCGACTGTTAATTAATTTCAACATTCTTCTATATCTACTTTGTAAATCCCCTTAGTATCTTGCACGTCGCTATCGCGTAGCGCCTATTCCTTCCTTCCTCCAGTGTTGTGATGTTCAGTTCTCTCAGAGTTTCTTCATAGCTCTGTTCCCTTAGCTCAGGAGCGAGGCGCAATCGACTGTCGTGGATTGTCGTGGCGCACTCGACTAAGGCTCATCCAGGACGTAAGTTCGAACCCTCATCACGACCCTTGTGCATTTGTTCATTATCAGGAGCGAGACTTGTTGCATATATTTGCACCTTTAAAAGGTTTTTTTCCTTTAAGTAGGGGTTAAAGCCATTCCATCATACTCAATAATGAGTCTCAAAGTATTTCTACAGCGTTCGGAAGAGATCTTTGTCTATGTTCCTGAAGGATAACGAAACGTTTACTAGTAACGCAAATGCTACCCTAGTTATTCTGCTGGTGTGTGCCTCTAGTATAGATTCCCAGTTATGTCCACGCCTAAGGTTTTCTCTTTTACAGAAATTTAAAGTTGCCTTCCCTTCATATTGAGCTGCATTTGAGATTTCTTTCCTCTGATTCTAGTCCACATAACCTTGCATTTGTCAGGGTTAAAGTCTAGTAGCAATTTCTCTGACTATCTAAGGATATTTTCCAGTTCATCTTGTAAGGTATTGCAGTCCACCTCATTTGTGATTAGTCTACTTAGCAATTCGTCATCAACAGACATTGACAAGAATGAGCTTGCTCCGCTGCTAGATTGCATTCATATATTAGGAACAGGATAAGCCCCTATTACTGACACTTGAGGTACTCAACTCACTACCTTTCTCCAGTTTGAAAGCTCTCCTCTTTGCCTCCTTCTCCAAAGGCCCTCTATCACCCACTTTAGTAATCTTGTTGATACACCAGTCTGTTTTCCTAGTTTACATAAGAGTTCCCCTAGAGTACATGTTATGAATAGCGTCAAAAGCTTTCTTGCAATGAAGGAGAATGCAGTCTGTCTAGGTATCTCTCTCCGGTTATATTGCCCTAATTGGAGTGAGGGTAAAATTCGGCAAAGATGCATGCAACACCATCAATTTACAGAAATTATAAGAGAGAGCAGTTGCGCAGATACGCTGTACCTCAAATGGAGAGGAGTATCTCACCACACCAGTCTCCAGACGAACATATCTCCCGTCACTGGGTCGTCAGCCTTGCTCAAATGTGTGAACCATCTTCTAGAGGAATGACTGCTGTGGTCCCCTATAAACATTGAGTATGTGAGTGTTAGTAGGCTGTAGGGGTCTCGATACCCAGAGCCGGTACCAAATGACTGCTGTGGTCCCCTATAATCATTGAGTATGTTAGTGTTAGTAGGCTGTAGGGTCTCGATACCCAGAGCCGGTACCAAATGACTGCTGTGGTCCCCCTATAATCATTGAGTATGTTAGTGTTAGTAGGCTGTAGGGTCTCGATACCCAGAGCCGGTACCAAATGACTGCTGTGGTCCCCTATAATCATTGAGTATGTTAGTGTTAGTAGGCTGTAGGGTCTCGATACCCAGAGCCGGTACCAAATAATCAGCAAAGTGACAATAATGGCAGAATAAATAGGGGAGGGGGGGGGCAGAACTTAGGGAAATGCTGACGAAAAGACTCTGGTACTAATATATATTCAATAAACTTGCTTACCAATACACAATGAGCTTGCCCTTGCGTTAATCAAGAGTGTAACGATAAATCTACTCAACCCGTACACAGCAGGAATCGTTCCCATCACTCTGGTATGAGGAGATACTCGGTCTCTACCCACTTGCTTCGGTCAATGTGAACTAAGCCGGACACTATGGAACACTGACACGTTCGGCATATGTTACTTGCAGTAAAGGGATGTTGATTTCCGGTCCACACGGGACACTCGGGGCAGTGCACATCAATACACATCAAATGCACAATTACAAATCATTGCGCCAAAATGTACACAGCATAAATCATTGAGTTTTAAATTATAAATGAGTCAGTTACCCGTCACTGAGACGTTATACATAAACTAATTAAACGCACGCCACCGAGATGATAATTATAAATGAGTTAAGAACACGTCACTAAGACACAAATCATAAATTAATTAAACACACATGATTAATACAATCATAAGTGAATTAAACTCACACCACCGAGACAATAATAATGAATTAAATAATAACATTTTTGAGGCATTATTCACAAATGATCTAAACACAACACTGAGACAATAATGCAATAATTAAATATCACACGACGCCGAGACGTCAACACAACAATGATAATTCAGTAACAAAGTTGGGAGTGTGTATGTAACCAATATAGAGGTGAGAGGTATGTGCAGCACGGTGAACTCACATTACCACACTCACACCCTCCAGTTTACTTCACACGTCTTGCAGGTATTTGATGACATATTTGTCAATCGGGTTGCTGATCACAGGGTTAGCACAATGAAAGAATATTAATTATAAGTATAGAGATTGTACATACAGCAGGCTGGCCTGATATGCTCTCACTCTCTCAATACTCATACAGCATGGACAGCCCTGATGATCCTTGGCAGCTGGTATGACAACTGCAACATCACTAAGGCGTGACAAGTTGATGACATATTCATGCCGATACACAAAGCACGTGGCTGGCCATGCGAACAGGCGTAGTACAGGTGTACAGTCACACCAGCCACATGTGGTGACACAACACGTTGGTACAGGTGTACAGTCACGCCAGCCACATGTGGTGACACAACACGGTGGTACAGGTGTACAGTCACGCCAGCCACATGTGGTGACAGGTGTGTGACACAGCACAGTGGTACAGGTGTACAGTCACGCCAGCCACATGTGGTGACACAACACGGTGGTACTGGTGTACAGTCACGCCAGCCACATGTGGTGACACAGCACAGTGGTACAGGTGTACAGTCACGCCAGCCACATGTGGTGACAGGTGTGTGACACAGCACAGTGGTACAGGTGTACAGTCACGCCAGCCACATGTGGTGACACAGCACAGTGGTACAGGTGTACAGTCACGCCAGCCACATGTGGTGACACAGCACAGTGGTACAGGTGTACAGTCACGCCAGCCACATGTGGTGACACAGCACGGTGGTACAGGTGTACAGTCACGCCAGCCACATGTGGTGACACAGCACGGTGGTACAGGTGTACAGTCACGCCAGCCACATGTGGTGACACAGCACGGTGGTACAGGTGTACAGTCACGCCAGCCACATGTGGTGACACAGCACAGTGGTACAGGTGTACAGTCACGCCAGCCACATGTGGTGACACAGCACGGTGGTACAGGTGTACAGTCACGCCAGCCACATGTGGTGACACAGCACAGTGGTACAGGTGTACAGTCACGCCAGCCACATGTGGTGACACAACACGGTGGTACTGGTGTACAGTCACGCCAGCCACATGTGGTGACACAGCACAGTGGTACAGGTGTACAGTCACGCCAGCCACATGTGGTGACACAGCACAGTGGTACAGGTGTACAGTCACGCCAGCCACATGTGGTGACACAACACGGTGGTACAGGTGTACAGTCACGCCAGCCACATGTGGTGACACAGCACAGTGGTACAGGTGTACAGTCACGCCAGCCACATGTGGTGACACAGCACAGTGGTACAGGTGTACAGTCACGCCAGCCACATGTGGTGACACAACACGGTGGTACTGGTGTACAGTCACGCCAGCCACATGTGGTGACACAGCACAGTGGTACAGGTGTACAGTCACGCCAGCCACATGTGGTGACAGGTGTGTGACACAGCACAGTGGTACAGGTGTACAGTCACGCCAGCCACATGTGGTGACACAGCACAGTGGTACAAGTGTACAGTCACGCCAGCCACATGTGGTGACAGGTGTGTGACACAGCACAGTGGTACAGGTGTACAGTCACGCCAGCCACATGTGGTGACAGGTGTATGACACAGCACAGTGGTACAGGTGTATAATCACAGGATCACACATGAGGCTAGATTTACAATAACCCTGACTTTATATGGTATCTGGTTAGGACACAGTGTGGTGGAACAGACGGACACAAAGTTAGGACACAGTGTGGTGGAACAGACGGACACAAAGTTAGGACACAGTGTGGTGGAACAGACGGACACAAAGTTAGGACACAGTGTGGTGGAACAGATGGACACAAAGTTAGGACACAGTGTGGTGGAACAGATGGACACAAAGTTAGGACACAGTGTGGTGGAACAGATGGACACAAAGTTAGGACACAGTGTGGTGGAACAGATGGACACAAATATCTTTAGACCTTCCACTTTCCTTCTAAAGCGTCAGTAAAAACGTTAAAGACGATGTCGGATACATCACCATTCAGTTTCTGAATGTGCTAGGGAGCCATACGAGGAACCATCGAACTCTTAACAATATCAAGTAAGTGATTACCATATTTATATTTATAGGTAAAATGTGTGCTATGTCCTGTTATAAGATTTAGGCTTATGTGTGTATATTAGTATGAATAAATACATGTCGTGTATGTACATTTATGAACATACATCTGAACATACGCATATTTTCAAAGCTATTCATAAGGAACACCACCTTTAACACATCAATACAAACTGATCGACAAAGCTATTCCAGTGTGGCACCTCATCTAATTTGTACAGAAAAAGCGCAACTTCTCCGGGTCACTACATGGATATGGCTACTAAAGTTGAACTCTGAAAAGTGCAAAGCAATGAAATTAGGTGAATGGAGCAGGAGACCAATCACAAGGTACCAACTTGGAGGTGAAATCCTGCTATAGTCAAATACAGAAAACGATCTGGGGGTCGATATCACACCGAACTTGTCCCTAGAGGCCCACATCAAAAGGATATCATCAGCAACATATACTGGATTTGCCAAAATAGGAACTGCCTTTAGAACCTATTGAAAGGAATCATTCAGAATCTTGTATACCACTTGTGTCAGACTAATCCTGGAGTATGCATCTCCAGCCTGTAATCCGTACCTTTGTAAATACAAGACAATGTTAGAGAAAAGTCAGAGGTATACCACCAGATTAGTCCCAGAACTGACAGGTATGAGCTGCGAGGAAAGGCTAGGGGAGCGAAACCTCAAGTCCCTGGAAGACAGAGGAGTAAGGGGAGACATGAACACCACCAACAAAATTCTCAGGGGAACTGACAGAGTGGATAAAGACAAACTGTTTAGCATAGGGGGGAACACGAATAAGGGGACACAGGTAGAAACATAGTGCCCAAATCAGCCAAGGAGACATTATAAATAATTTTGTCAATGTCAGAGTTGTTAACAAATGGAATGCGTTAGGCAGTAATGTGGTTGAGGCAGACTCCATACACAGTTTCAAATGTATATTTGATACAGCCCAATAGGCTCAAGAAAATCTACTCCAGCTGATTGAAAATTTAGAGGCGGGAACAAAGAGCCAAAGCTCATCGCCACAAGCACAACTAGGTGAGTACAACTACAGCTAAACTACAAGAGGTAGAAACTTTTTACTTGGATTTTTGTGCTTCTTGAATGCTTCTTAACAACGTCAGGGATGAGAAAACAAATTCAGATTTTTTTGCGGGGGTGCACTACAAGGTAGTTAGTTATTAACAGGAAGGTAAGACAGCTGTGAAATCCCATTCTCACACAGTTGGTCAAACTGAATTCCTATTGATGCTTAGAAACAAAGTTTATGGGTTGGAAATGTACTATGAACTATCTTTTAACCAGTCTCTGTAATAGGTTACAGAGAATTCAAGTTAGCAATACCGGTATCTAGTTCAGTGGTTCCTATCTTCCCCCTTTCTTGTACGTAGGTACCACCTTTGCCATTTTCCAAATATCAGGAAGTTCGGCCATATCAAGTGATGAGATGAAGACTATAGTATGCAATATGCTAAACATAATGCTAAAGCTGCCACTTTCAGGATCCATGGTGAGATCAACACGCGACCTGTGGCTTCCATAACATCCAGCTCCTCTTAGTGTTTCTTTTCGTTCTCTGATATCACATATATATCATTAGTGCTTCTTTCTGGTAGTGCCTGTTCCATTAGAAATCTTAGATAAGAATTGTGCCTGCCCGAAACGCTGCGCGTACTAGTGGCTTTACAAGATTGTAATTACTATACTATGTATCCTCACAATTCTAATGTACCTCCTTGTATATTTAAAAATAAATAAAAAAATAAATAAATTTAGGGACAGCTCTAGTTCTATCATGAAAACTCATGGAAACGTTTAATGAGTTTTTTCGCTGTTATGACCAAGCATACACCAGTATGATCATATTGAGGCTGGTGTATGATTGTGCTCAAACTATTAGTGATATCTTGGCTGATTAGCCAAGTATCACGAATGTTGTAATTATTAGTGAATCTTCTTTCACACAATATTATTCTTAATTTATGTATTGTCAATGTGTGACATACATAACCAATTCTATGATAATTCTGTATCAAAGATGTATGCCATGTAATTGTGGATATATATTAGTTGTCTAGTGTATAGCAGTAGCCTAATGTCATGTAGCTTGAAAAATCTCCTTGTATGCTTATTGTATGTAATGCTTCATAAATGCTGTATAGATAACATTATGTGGACCATGATGGAGAATGTATACATTTAGGTTCCAGATGTATTACCCACATGTATACTGTGTAATTTCCATTTCAGTGTTGTTCTTTGTATTTCCTCTTCTCATGACATTTACTGAAATTATGGCAATGTGAAATGTATACCACCTAGACAAGCTTTTGATACACATGTTGTATATATCTACTTTATTTTGTATTCTTGTATACACATGTATTAACGGTTGACCGACGTCTTAAATCCTCCCTAACTTCCCCCTCCATTCCTCAACCCTCCCCCTCTTTGATGTACCGACTCTCGCCAGTGTTACCATGTCGTACCGATACAAATTCTTTGTGTACTTATTTTTGTGTCATGATACATTCTCTAATGTATTGAATTCTTATCTTGTGTAAATTATGTAAGGTTGTGTCCTATAATCTTTACTTTGTTGTATATTAAATTAGAGTTCATGATCGAGTTATGTCTGTAATGAGCTTGAGATTATTTGAAAGTTGAGGGTCAGTTGACTCATGGAGTTGGATACAGTGTCGCCTCCCGGCGAGCTTGGCTCAAGGCGACTACTCCTTGACCATTCCAGGCGAGCGCATCTGTGGCGTTCCGGTCCGAGATTTGGGACCTTATTTGTGTATTGTGACTGTTAGATTAATTATCATGTAACACTATATATTACCATGGATATTTTCTACTGTTGTTCATCATGTATACCAGGTGGTAGAGGTTTTTATATGTCTTTGTGAGGTGATATTCTGAGGAACTTAAGTAATGCCATGGTGCTTTATGAGATATTGTTTCTCCATACCTCATGTGTTACTGGTTGTGCCACCACCACCACACTGTATTGGTATTAGCAGCATATAGGCGCTAGTGTTCTACTGTGCCAGGCAAAGTTCTTGGTGCCAGCTAGTGTTGATTGATGCAGTTTCTATACATTTTTGTATGATCATGCCCAGCTGATGAGAAGCTGGATAAAGTAATTGTGTGTGAGTTAGTAGCTGTTTATTATTATAATGGTTTGTGGATTTATATTAATGCCAGTAAACTAGAATATTTTTTACTAGCCTTTCACTCCCGTAGAACATTGATTGATATTTGGCCAGGCTGTGTTCCAGTGATGCTGAAGGTTCTTGTCCCTCATTACATTAATATGAGGTTCTTGTCCATGTCTCTTAACAGTGAAATAGGGGCACTATACATGAGCTCATAACATTCACAAACTTCCTTATTACTCTTTGTATGGACTTCTCTTTTGTGTTGTCTGATCACTTATTATTTACCGACAACTTACCTCAATTCGCTATTTAGTAATTTAGGATGATCTTAGCCTTGGATGTTATATCCTTATCATATTGCTTCTTTGCTGTGTATTTGTTCCTGCCTCTTGTATATACGTTATGGTTCTCCCTCGGTTCTGTGCCCCATGAATATCTTGCATGCTCTTTTACTTTAACTTTTTGCCTCCAAACATTGTCTGTTAAATTCAGAATTTTTTTGTATCTTAGCTCATTTATCCAAATATGGGTAGTATAAATTAAGTTACTTTACATTGGATTATTATCAAGTTTTATACCATTTTTTCTCCGAGTTCTATATCCCAGGGTATTGTTACTAAGAATTTTCTAACCTTCTGATACTCGCCTGTATGAAAAACTAGTCTACCCTTTCGTCTTCTTTTCATTTTACTACAACTTTCATAAGAACTGCACATTCAAAGACCAGTTCACAATGGTCACTTACTCAATGTTCTCAACGACCAATTTGCTCCTGGTAAGGTCTAGATCCACTCATGTTGATTGGTCTCCCATTCACCTCCATGTTTCC
This sequence comes from Procambarus clarkii, assembly GCF_040958095.1. Classification (NCBI taxonomy): domain Eukaryota; kingdom Metazoa; phylum Arthropoda; class Malacostraca; order Decapoda; family Cambaridae; genus Procambarus; species Procambarus clarkii. Next base: position 904,898 of record NW_027189163.1, read on the forward strand.
TCTCTAATATGTTCTCTTAGGAAATTTCTCTAAGCAACTTCTACCAGTTTTGGTAGAAGTTATTTCTTCTCTCTTCTCCACGTTTCTTCACACTCTTTCTGATACATCGATTTTAGTCAATTTGTTTATTATTGACACCTCGCAATACTAGAAGCTTTGCCATCAATCTATTCGATAATTCGGCCTCACTTTGTATGATATTTATCCAAGCTCTGTTTGCTATCTTATATTCTTGTCTGGGGTCATCTATGTTACTCTGGTCATCTATGTTACATCTATACATTACTCTGTTATGTAAATTTCTACCAAAACAATTTTTTCCTTTCACTGAAGTCATTTGTGCAAAATATTCCTCATTATTGGTATCTTTCTAAAAATTTGTATTTTCAAACCTTTATCTTCTTGATACCTGGTATTGTCTGTGGAATATTACCATAGTGATTTTTCCAGTTACAATGTAATTACTATTGCTCTTATATGAGGTTAATTTCAACAGTCTTTTTCTCAAATTTTTAGCTGGTCATTGATATTCTATTCTCATTATGGGTATCTGCCTGATTATGGGGGTACTTGATAGGTTCGTGTGTAGAAGGTAAGAAAAAGGTTGGAGGATTGGTCGCTAGAGATATCCTGGGAGTGGAGGTCACTGAGGTAGTGGTGGTGGTTAGTGCGCGTTATTGACAATGGGATTGAGTGGGGGTTGAGGGTTTGGAGCACACAATGGATATTGTTACGATTAACACTGCAATCCATTCTCGCTCGTGCATTTTCCGGATATAATAGAAATTGTTCAACCTACTTGTACAATGGGCCAGTGATAATTTTAGTTCAAGCAGGAAATGTACAAGTTGCACAGTTTATTAGAAATTTTACTTTAAAGATTTTTTAGATGGTCACTGTTACGGACCCGAGCCCAGCGTCCTAGCACGGAGCGGTGACGACCACGCCATCTGTGAATCAGCTCCCGAAACCCCCTCCAAATGGACGACGCCATCTAGTGAGGACGAGATATACCGGCCACAGGGGCTGGTTTCCTGTCTTGATCAGCTAGTAACGTAGCCGCTGCTGACCTCTGGTGAGGTGACGCTTAGACAGCAACTCCATCTATGGAGTGGATAGGTGGACGTTTGTGTCTAAGCCTGTGAGTGAGATGCCCTAGAGTGTCCCTAGTACTGATGACGTGTCTGATTACAGAGTCGACCTGGGACTGCTGGATTGGAGGAATGGGCAGTCTACCCAAGGCAGCCGTAGTATCTCCACGCATTTGCTGCAGAAGATGTGAGTCACCCCCCGGATGAACACTGTTGTGTTAGCCTGCCTGTGAGGTGGCAGAACCAGGGATTGTCGTACCCAGGGCTGACTGGTGGAGAAGACTAGCCACTGGGGTGTTGTGGTGAGGAGAGTGATCTGTGGAATCACACGAGGCTCCTGCCTAGGGCTCGCAACCCTGGTATCGGTCGTGGAGTGGCCTACGCAGCATAGCTGATTGGAACCTGCCAGCTACAGGCTGGATTTGTGGTTGAAGGCCTCCACGACGGTGCACCCAGTGGGACTGTGATTTGGCTGGCCTGTGGCCGGGGTAGACTCGTCTAGAGAATCTGAGGATTCATCGTGAGGCCACGAGAAGAGGACCAGGGCTACTCATCGTGAGCACCGTGGAGCATCCTGTGTCTTCGGAGGAAGACGAGTTATTGTAAATAAGAAGTGTTGTAATAGTAACCCCGCGTGTGACTGGGATATATTTATTTATGGTGGTGGTAGCAATATATATTTAATTTTGCGTATTTGTATCCCTTCCCCTTTAATTTACTTGCGTTACGGAACACACCCCTTGAAAGCCACTACTAACTTGGTGCCGGATACCCAAACTCTAATAACATCAGAGAAAGAACCCAGTTGCAACCCAATAGGGCCATAACAGTCACTTTCTGACATTTTCTAATATGACAGTTTGCAAATGGACTCTAGATATTTTCGTGCCAATCAACATGGGACCAATAGTCAGGTGACCAGCAAAAGAGAGCTACGAGACGTCTTGTTGGGAATTGACATGTGAGATTTAAATTTATTTAGTTTACATTAATTAATATAGAAATTTATATTTTACGTTAATTTATATTTTCGATAGCAAATTGTTTGATGTTAAAAGTGGACACTATGGTTTAAAAATCTCACAAATTGTTTTCCATACACATTCTGGGGGGGGGGGGGGTTGATGGTTTATTTATGTAGTCTATATAAATATAAATGTAAATGTTCGTTTGTTCAAAATCTCTAATCTACGAAGGTTCTTCACCAATTGCTTTGAAATTTTCACACAACATTCCATTCATATACGAGTGTGTTTTTATATTCCTACTATATAGTTGTCACGTCTGTGACAGGTAAAAACATGCTTTTCGGGAAAAATTGTTTCCATGTAAGGGAAATCTCCAAAACCTCTTTACCGATTGTTTTGAAATTTGGACAGAACGTTGCATTTGAATACGCCCATGTTTTTATGTACCTACTACATACATGCTATACCTGTGGCAGGTAAAAACACTTTTTTTTGGAAAACCAGCTCCATCTGTTGCAAGTAAAAGCAACACACACTATACCAAATATGTTACGATTCCATTTCAATGTTTCCAATTGCACTAATAAATTAAATTTTCATAGATTTTGATTTATTTTCATTTTGATTTAATTATTTTGTGTGACATTGCATGGCATTGGGCTGAGTTCTTTACCATATCATTCATTTTGTGAGTACAATTAATTCTTTTATTTTTTTATTTTATTAATTTAGTTTTTTAACTGTTCGTCTTATTTTTCAGTGATAGGAACATCAGATCATTTGGGAATACATTGAACGAGGGAGTGGGGAATGGTGGGGAGGACGAGGGGACGGGATTGGGGGGATGGTGGGGAGGACGAGGGGACGGGAGTGGGGAATGGCTGGGAAAATGAAGGGACGGGCGAGGGGGAATGTTGGGGAGGATGAGGGGAAAGGGGAGGGGTTGCTGTCGCTAAGCAAAGCATGTGTTTTCCAGAGAAACAACAACGCATGGCCGGGTACAACTAGTCATCAATATAAATTATTGGTTAGTAGACATTCACTACAGTATTAGAGTACATATATTATTACCGAAAGTGGGATAATAGAAACAAATTAACCCTTTTCTAGGATTAATTTTTTATTGCAAAACAGCAGCAATATTATCTGCCTAATGTATTAAATGTTAGTAAATGATGTTAGGTTTTCTGACATAATTCCCGAGAGGGCTAAACACGAGTCGAAGTCCAAAATTTAGACCTGATGAACACCGATACTCATCCTCAGATTTATTAAATTAATTTGATGTTAATATTTAGTATTCACACATTTGTGCATCAGTTCATACAGGATGGATGTCTCGTACTAGAGTTGCAGGGGTTGGAGTTCTTTGACGATTTGATTTCTCTGTTAACTCTTGGGAGGCGAAATTTCTAGCCTAATTATATTTTATTTAACCCCAGAGGTTATCTTGAGATGATTTCGGGGCTTTAGTGTCCCCGCGGCCCAGTCCTCCACCCCCAGAAAGCAGCCCGTGACAGCTGACTAACACCCAGGTACCTATTTTACTGCTAGGTTACAGGGGCATAGGGTGAAAGAAACTCGGCCCATTGTTTCTTGCCGGCGCCTGGGATCGAACCCAGGACCACAGGATCACAAGTCCAGCGTGCTGTCCACTCGGCCGACCAGAGGACTGAATGTGAATACTATAGTCAAGTATGATTCTGGGACTGCAATGGTAACAGTGACATTAGTTGTGTTAACTTGAAGCTTGTTCATTTAACTGGTTACTGATATATAAACACTGAGGCCCATGGAATATATCTTGATTAAATAATAAATGTATCAACATCAGTTGTTGGATTTATATAGTCAGTCATGCTCCCTTGTGCTTATTTGCTGGAGTTTATTTTTTTTTACAGATTTAATTTAATATGGTTATTAGATTCAGAGGATTGAATATTCAATCAATAGAGCCAATTATGGTTCTGAGACTGCAGTAGGTTCAGTAACATTAGTCGCAGGTGACTTGTAGCTGTTTAGGCTACTGTTCACTGATTTGCCACTAAGGCCTCATGAACTCATCTTCAGGTTTAAATGATGATATTAAGATCAACCTCTGTTATAGTTAGCTGTAATCTCAATAGTATAATACTACTGGAGTTGTATAATCAACTGATAAATTTAAATTTCTGTTGGTATTGAACAAATCCACAATGGCCATGACGAGGGCTGACCCTTGATGGATGGATGAGGTGGAGGGTGTGTTCTATTGGTACTGTTTGTCTGCAGACATTTGTCTCCTCAGGCTATATACTTGGCCTGTGAGTAATTTGCCTCCTGCTGAAACATGTTTATGCGCTGATATTTAGTAGGGCTACTGATGAATTGGTGGTTGTAGTCCGCACCTACAAAAATTACGAAGTCGGTGAGGTGATCAGACTTAATTTTATCAGCCAATTTTATTCCTCTATTTCTCAGGAATTTTGCAGTAGCTCCCAGAGCTTGTACATGTAGGTCTATTGGAATTGTGTCCACCACAATGACTGGTACCTGACAGACGTAGCTGCCTAATCGTACCGATGGCTGTACCACCTGGTAGACTTGAGGTCCTGTATCAACTAGGAACCCCGAAATATTTAAGGTCACCTATTTTACAGGCTTTAATTGTAGATCATCTGCCACATTTCTAGTGACAAATGTTGTTTGGGATTCTTGGTCAAACAACCTACAGGGATGGACCCTGGCCCTCTTCTCTTGGATGGTGAGTAGAGCTATACCTTACTTGGCATACACATACTTGGGTAAGTTGACCCTGGCAAAGTCGAAGTATTCTTGGTCTTTGTCGGTAGGACACTGATTTTCTGTGGCACCTTGCAGTACTGTACTGTGGTGGGAATATCAATTTTCACCTTGGGATTTGGAGACTTTGTTTTGGTGTCTCCGCACAATGCTGCAAGATGCTGACCCTTGTTACACTTATTACAGATGGGTAATTGGGCCTCACAGTCTAGGAAGTTGTGTTTCCTGAGGCACCTCGGGCAATTTTGCAACTCTTTGAGTCGCTTAACAAGGGTGTCTCTATCAGGAAATTTGGTGCAGTGGTACATTTAATGTTTCTCTTGGCAGAACAAACATGTTCCATAGCTCACAGCACCCTTTGGAGTCATCGTCTTGGATGATATATTGACTATAGGCTTGGAGGGGTCCCACTGCATATATGCCCACTCTGCTTTGGTTCCACTTTGGTGAGGAAATAGATTGTTTAAATTTAGATGGAGTACTTATTGTACTCTTTGTTTGATTATTATTACTTGGGTCCTGAATGGACTTCGTCGGTTTAGACTTGTCAGTTGAAGAACAGTTTGCTGGTGCCATTGTCTCATGGGCTCTCATGCAGTTCACTGTCATCCTTAATCCATTAAACATTTCATCCAGATGTGAGGATGTCTGGTCGATAATGAGAACAGATGGAGGCTAAAATTTCTTTGGGGAATTTACTCTAAATCTCTAATTTTAACACCCGTTCTGCTCTAGGAACCTCTGCCTTGGCAGCAAGAACTTTGACTAGTGACTCCACTTGAAGTCTAAATTCTTGTATAGCTTCAGCTGTTCTTTCTGGTGTTGGTATTGCTGTACGTTTATAGTAGAGGTTAGCTATATCAATCTCTTGGTTACTATAGTTGATCTCTAACAACTGTATAGCAGTATTGTAGTCTCATCATTTGGAATCAGATGAACAATAACTTGTCTTTGTTTCAACCCTTAAGGATACTTCGCAAATAAAGGAATTTCTTTGTTTTGTTAATAAAACTTTTAGAGTTCACTAACGAACGTGTTCCAGCAACATTCGAAATTTTCCTCTTCTCTGCCATGAAATTGAGGTAGATCAATGGCAGTAAGAAGAACTTCATTGAATGGTTCAGATGTATTAGCTCCACTTGTTGTTAGAACATTTTGAGAGACAGAGTTTATATTTAATTTTTTTACGAACTGTATTAATTTATCAAGGTGAACTTGGACATCCTTTACATATTGTTCCGTTTAGGCATGGAAGTTTGTCGGGTTCAGCATTTTGTTCAACGAGGCTTTGAAGATAATTATTCCCAGCCTCGGTAGTTCTTTATATTTTCTGTTACCCACCTCTATATGGTTTTCAAATACTTTAGGTATCACATTTGTCGGGTCAATTGATCACACTTGTTCAGTTGTCTAGTCACATGTCCGTTGTGACTCACATATGATCAGTGGTACAACATACTCTTACTAGATATTTCGTGTGTTGTACTGGCTGCTGAATTCTGTTTTTAGGCCCCATAATTTTGTAGTGAAAGTAACAGGGGTATTAATTCATAAATTGTGAGCAAGCACCAATTGTAGTAGCCTAGGGTAAAATTTGTAATTTACTAGGCTATAATCCTACCTTTTCTAGAGGTTAACACTTAAAATTAGTATACATTATATATAAATCATACACAAATGATTTGAGTGATAATCCATTGTCAATACTGGAAGTACCATCAGGTTAGCTCATCAACATCACCTCTGGTTGGTGTAGACACTGATTAACCACTCAAAGGTGCAATGATTATTGGTAAACAATTATAAAACAGGTAAATTATAAATTCACAACTCAACTCGAGCTAGTATAAATCAAACCCAAAATAGGGTCTGCACCATTAATTAATGGTGCTAGGTTATTCAATGTAGTACAACTAGACTATGGTACTAAATTTGACTAGAATGAACAATTATTATTTCAAGTAGTCATGGTAATATGATACTAGTGCAATATATATTAAATTTGGATTATTTATATGTTAAATAATTCTTTATTCAATAGAAATTATATACACAATTGGTGATGTTAGTCTCTTATTAACCTCTAGTATTATCTAGAAGTATTAAGTCTGTTATTAGTCACCTTTCACGAAATTAAGCACCACAAATTTAGTGTATATAAACTTGCGAAGGCGTAGCCGTAATTTGTCTGGTGTTAATTTAAGCGCTGTCACTCCGCAGATATAAACACCACGAAACTGGTGGGTGTCCTCCACAAGCTCTGAGCTTCCTAGGGTTGTATGCCGCCGGTCTTGTGACTGACAATATTTATAATATTGTTAATTACACTAGTTTATTTAATTTGATGGACCAGCGTAGTATTTCTGGTTCATCCAGTTCGAAGGACTATTAATGTAGGGAAGTGACCTGTGAGATTTATATTTATTTAGTTGATATAAATTGTTATAGTAATTTATATTTTACGTTTTAATTTATATTTTTGATAGCAAATTATTTGATGTTTAAAGTAGACTGTATGGTTTAAAATACTCACAAATCACTTTCCTTACACATTGTTGGGGAGTTCTTGGTTTATTTATGTAGTTATCAATATAAATTATTGGTTAGTAGACATTCACTACAGTATTAGACTACATATATTATTAACTAAAATGGGGAGGTTTTATATGTATATAGTGGGAGTTCACCAGTTATGAACAAGGATGATCACACCAAATAATCCTCCTGGTTGAGGCTGGCATTAACATTTGTACTAGTGTACTAGGTAACTAGTGTTAATTCTTCTTCCTCTTTAATTACACCTGTCAAAGGGCACTTACAAATAATATCAGTACCCCTAAATATGGCAGCTATATCAGGGGAAATATAGCATATAGTACTGGTGGTACTTCTCTTTTCTACCACCAAGAACTGACTTGCTTAAAAGTAATTAAAACTAGAGACCCTTGTAGAGAGTATATATTTGCCTGTTTCAAGGTCAAGTGTAGCGAGGCTGTCCTGACTGTGGGAGCAGTCTACAGAATTTCTAACACTGATGTGACTGAATTTAACTCTAACCTTAGAAATCTAATACTAGAGAACAGACTGAACAAAAACACTTAATTATTTCTGGGGACTTTAACGTTGACCTCTGTGAGCCTGATAACCCTCCTGCTGCTAGTTTCCTCAACTGTATGAATTCCTGCTTCCTCATACCCTTAATCACTAGAACTACTAGAATCACTGATAGTACTGCCACAGCTCTTGATCACAGCTGGACCAACATAACCTCTCCGCTTACTTCAGGGATAATCACTGATAGCACTACAAACCATTACCCCACATTTCTCCTAACCAACATTTACAAACCACCTCTAGATACAAGGAAGATAAGCTTTAGGCTGCACAATGAAACTTCTATAGGCAATTTTATAGCTGCTGCTGCTAATATCAACTGGGAGTCCGAATTAGGTACCATAGGGGACATCAACCTTGCAATGCAATCATTTCTTCAAAAAACTCTCAGCCATTATAACACCCAGGGGGCCTCGGGGCCTAGGGGCCTCGTAGCCTGGTGGATAGCGCGCAGGAGTCGTAATTCTGTGGCGCGGGTTCGATTCCCGCACGAGGCAGAAACAAATGGGCAAAGTTTCTTTCACCCTGAATGCCCCTGTTACCTAGCAGTAAATAGGTACCTGGGTGTTAGTCAGCTGTCACGGGCTGCTTCCTGGGGGTGGAGGCCTGGTCGCGGACCGGGCCGCGGGGACACTAAAGCCCCGAAATCATCTCAAGATAACCCACTGTCCTTTGCTACGAAACAAGTCACAACTAAAAGACTAAACAATTCTTGGCTTACAAAGGGGATACCTAAATCTATTAATAAAAACATGACCTTGAGAAGAAATATAGGTTAGGTATTGTCTCCAAAGAACTTTCAAAGAATTACTCATCATTACTATCTAAAATAATTAGAAGAGCCAAAATTAAATACAACGAAGATAAATTTACTCAAACAAAGGGCAACATTAAGAAAACATGGAGCACAATTTCACAAATATTGGGATAAAAAAAGATTTTAAATAACAAACCAATAATCCTGTCCAATAACGACGGTCTGCTTTCAGCCACTGATACTGCTATTAAATTCCATAGGTTCTTCTCATCCATTGGGTCATCCCTTGCTATTATATTCCATCTTCCAGTACTAATGTTCAGGACTATCTTACAGGTAACTACCCACAGTCTCTGTACCTAACGCCCGCTAATTCCACTGATGTAAATGAGGTAATCCTTTCCCTTGAGACCAAGTCTAGTGCCCTTGCGGAGATACCAACTCTAATCTATAAAAAAGCCTCCAGATCCTTAGCCCCCGCCACTGCATTGCTCTACAACAAGTCACTTGAACTCCAAACTTTTCCAGATATTCTAAAAAAAAACGAGAGTAACCCGAGTCCATAAATGTGGTGATCTCACTGATGTCAACAACTTCAGACCTTTATCAATTCTGCCAAACTTGTCAAAAATATTTGAAAAACTAATCTACAAGCAGCTTTACTCTTATCTAGCCAAACACAATATACTAAGCTTTTGTCAATATGGCTTCAGACCCAAAAAAAACACTAACGATATATTTATTAGTATGATTAACTTGATATATGTAGCTCTTGATAAAAATGAGTTCCCTGTTGGGATATTTGTGGACCTGCGTAAGGCTTTTGACACTGTCAACCACCAAAGCCTTCTTAAATTACATCATTATGGAGTCAGCGGTAACTCCCTGCAATACCTTCAGTCCTACCTTACTGACAGGCTCCAGTATGTTTCTGTGAATAATTCAATTTCTCCGACACTACCTATAAACATCGGTGTTCCTCAGGGCAGCATACCTGGCCCTCTCCTCTTTCTCATCTACAGTAATGACCTTCCAAAAGCATCTTAACACTTCAAACCAATCTTATTTGCTGATGACTCAACTTTCAATTTCTCCAGTCCTGACCCTCTTGCTCTAAACGTTACTGTGAATACTGAACTAAATAAAGTCCATCTTTGGCTAACTACTAACAAAGTCACCCTTAATATTGACATAACTTTCTATATTTCGTTTGGTAATAAATGAAATTGAATTTAAGAATAAACAATATACAAATCAGTAGTAAGGTTGATGGTAAATTCCTGAGTGTCCTCAACGATAACAAGCTGAATTTCCAGGGACACATTCTAAATATAGCAAAAAAAGTTTCTAAAACTGTTGGCATTCTTTCTAAGATCAGATATTATGTTCCTCGCCCTGCCCTGGTGACGCTCTATTACTCTCTTATCTATCCTTATCTCAACTATGGTATTTGTGCTTGGGGATCTACTACCCCGGTAGTAAACTACTACTACTTGGGAGCCGGTCGGCCGAGCGGACAGCACACTAGACTTGTGATCTTGTGGTCCCAGAATCGATCCTGGGCGCCGGCGAGAAACAATGGGCAGAGTTTCTTTCACCCAATGCCCCTGCTACCTAGCAGTAAAATAGGTACCTGGGTGTTAGTCAGCTGTCACGGGCTACTTCCTGGGGGTGGAGGCCTGGTCGAGGACCGGGCCGCGGGGACACTAAAGCCCCGAAATCATCTCAAGATAACCCAAAATCATTTACGTCCTCTAATTACCCAACACAAAGAGGCTATAAGAACAATATCTAACTCTGGCCCTGACAGCACTCGGTACCCTTACTCAAATCTCTGAATATGTTAGATATTAAGTCACTGCACATCCTCTCTTGTGTACTCTATATATTTAAAACTTTGAATTGTAATATCAATCCTGACCTTCAACGCTTCCTAGAAGGTTGCAACAGAACTCATGGGCACCACACCAGAAACAAATATCTTTTTGATATTCCAAGAGTAAGACTTAATCAAACTAGGAATGCTCTACAAATCAAGGGACCCAGAATGAGGAATGACCTTCTCAGTCATGTCAAAGATTGTACCTCTCTCAACCAGTTAAAACTAAGTACTACATAATTAACTCCATGTAACCTATCTTACTTCTAAATGTCAACCCATGTCTTACTATTTAAAAAAAAGGGCTGTTTGTTGACCAACTTGTATATTGGCTAATTTTCTACCATGTTTCCCCCGTTTTTTTATATTTTATTATTTTTTTCTTTCAACGCAATTTATACTTTAAGCTCAATTACTATTAAGTTTTAGTCTAAGAGGGTTTTTTCCCACCTCACCTTGCCCGAAACGCTGTGTACTAGTGGCTTTAGGTATTGTATGTACTACCTCTATCTTTAAATCTAACAGAATGTTTGTACTGTAACCCTGCAGCTATGTATGTACTTTCCCTAAATAAATTATTATTATTTTTATTATTATTATATTGATTGAATAGGAGTTAAATAATATTTACACTGTTGGGTGGCTTGCTATGTGTCCTGACCAGAATATATCCTAAATCTAATATTACTGGCCAATAGTAAGCTAGATAGTATAGGAATTGGAGAAGACCCTTCTCTTATTGTAGACGAAGTTAGAGTTGATAAAGGGAGCACTATTAGTCCCATAACACTGGTCCAAGTGTAAATTACAGTTGTTCTGCTCCAGCAAGACTCGTGTTAAAAATTACTGGCAACTCTTCTGGCCCTCTCCCACTGATATGTTGGTTGTTTTACCCAGATGTCAAGAAGTAGTTAAGGGACCCACATTTACTCTATTTTGGTACTAATAATTAAGTTGAGTCAAGGGAAATGTTTTTTATGATATTTACAGTCCAGAGATTGCTGTATTAAGAATGATCATTGCGTTCGGATTAAGAATCCCAATAATATATCTCGTGAATTTAATAACGACGTGGCAATGATATCCCCAGTTTTCCCCTGGAGGAAATTTCCACTATGCTCTCGTTTTCTATGAGTTAATTTTTAATTTTTTCTAGGGTTAATTTGTTATTACAAAACAACAACAATATTATTTGCCTGTTGTATTAAATGTCAGTAAATGGTGTCGGGTCTTCTGACAAGTCTCATTAGCTGGATGTTGGCTTAGTTTTAGTTGAGGGAAGGTGTGCCCTTGGCATCCCTCTTGAGTTTTAGAAGATTTTTTAAAAATTTTATGTCCATAATTTGTTGATAACAGGGACATTCTGAAGTTCTGAGGAGAAGCCTAATGATTCTCAAATAGGTGAAATTCATCGATTTTCCAGAATGTTGCAGAGTTGAAGCAATGGGAGGCGGCTAACGTGTGGTGGATGGAGTGACGGCCATCCAACGAGCTGTGCAGGACCAACGTGTGGCTTGGGGGGGGAGGCATAACTACACATCAGTTTTCTCAAGGAGTGCTACAGAACTATGGACAGTCCTGGACCTAGATTCAGGAAGCTCTGTGTATTTCTTCGTAAGTGGGTTTGCTACGAAGGTTCCTAAGTGCGCCCTAAGAAGATGCTTAGGTGCGATTCAATAAGGTATACTTAGGAAGAAAATTGTTGGTTCACCTGCGTGCCGATAGAGGTCACTACTGTGTTTCGTTTGGCCAATCAGAGAGCAGCAACATTCTTCATATTGAAGATTTAGCGCTGGCTTATCGGAGCTCTACTGCCTCCTATTTACGTCGAATTTTCTTATAAAATTAGTATATTTCGAAGTAAAACAATGTTTTTTCAACTTCTACAGCCAGCACCGACATTGTAGTAAACAAATATGTTACATTTGTTGTCTACCTACGTAATTCTAAGAGATACTGTGCAGCTGTCCTTGTTGCTCGGAAGATGCGCTGACAATTATTGTATATATTTACTGAATTTACCCAAGGGCCACTAACTATCTAGTGACCTCGAAGAGGACAGAAAGCCGGCGGCTTGTTAAAGGGCCCGCCAATTGTCTTAATAATATTTTTTATCTGGAATTTGGCATTTACGGCTTCAGCGGGTAGGCGGTTCCATGGGTTTATGGCCCTCTTGGTGGAAAAAAAGCATCTGTTTTCAGTCCAACTTGAGAGAACATACTCTACAACACTATATCTGTGATTGTCCTGTTATCAGTGACTTCATACCAAATGGTATGAGGTATTTTGAGCTCTATAATTACTTCATACACTCAGGAATATTGGAAGATATTCTTGTGCTGCACCCAGATTTTGCCAGTGGAGGCTAATAGATCAGCATTAAGTATTTTGTTCTCTCCTAATTCCATGTATGACTGGCCATCCTGTGAGGTGAGGATGTTGGGTGAGCTTGTATCTGGTTTTTGATCTACACTGTGTGGTCCTTTATACAGAATAGGGAAGCAGCACATTGCTGTGTATTCCTAAACATGTTTAAAAATACATTGTTTGAGAGGAGTTTTGTAGAAACTGGTAAGAGTAATTATAATGTTTCCATGATTCAGTGCTTACCTCTTGTGAAAATTGCTTAGAGTTGTTTAGTCAGAGTTGATTTGTTTTTTGTATTGAGGCTGGTATTTTCTAAATTGATTCCATGTACAATATGTCTAACCCTCCTGTGAGATGGGAGTATTAGATAAACTTATAGCTAGTTTTTTATCTACACTGTGTAATATTCCATATAGAATAGGGTAGCAGCACATTGCTGTGTATACCTAATCTTCTTAATAAAAAAAATCAGTAATAAAGATTTTAAATTATAGTTTGTATTATTACAAATACAGTACTGTATTATCCTTATTAAATCATGTTGACCATGGATCATTAAGATCTCATGTTGATATGTAATACAAGTCATATTTCTTTTGAACTGCTAATCATTCATTAAATTGTGCATTATGTCTCAATTTTTCACTTCCTTGGATATACTGTACAGTACAAAAAGATAGGATAAAAATAAACCAGTAATATTTCTTTCATTATATTTTTCATTTAAATAACTGCATCAATATTTTTACAGCTGACAGGATTTGTTTTCCCATACAGGTGCATTATTTGTTAAAAAAAATTGGTTTATTGTTACACACAATGGTGCTACATAGCCTTCCCAGCTTGGTGCCTTCTTTTAATACTTACTGATTAAAAAATAAATAATAAATACATTTTATTCAGGAAAAGTACATACAGTTGATTTACAAACATAATGTTGGATTTATAGGCAGAGCTAGTACATACAATACCTAAAGCCACTAATACTCATAGCATTTCGGGCAAGGTGTGGGGGGAAAAAACACAGACTAAAACTTAATAGTAATCGGGATTAGGTATAAATTGTGTTGAAAGAAGGAGTTAAAAATACAAAAAGGGGGGGTTAACATAGCATAAATCAGCAATTGCACATGTTGGTGAACAGCGTTGTTTAAAAAATAGCAAGACATGGGTTGACATTAAGGAGGTAAGTTAGGTTACATGGAGTTAATTAGGCAGTACTTGGTTTAACTCTTAAACTGGTTGAGAGAGGTACAGCCTTTGACATGATTCGGGAGGTCATTCCACATTCTGGGTCCCTTGATTTGTAGAGCACTTCTAGTTTGGTTACACACAGCCAAATTGAGTAACAGGAAGAGGTCTTGGACACAAATTTGTTCCATGCTAAATGTAGAAGAATCAGCTGAGTATTCCTCAAATAAAATAAGTTGCCTCAGCTTATAAGGTAAATAAAATAAGCATTTCTCAAATAAGTAGCTGCCTCACCTCACTGCCTTACTGCTACATAGCCTTCCCGGCATGGTGCCTTCTTTTGATAATTACTTGTTCCACACCCAAATTGTATAAAGGCAACATGAAAAACACTTGGAAAACTATCTCTAGTATCCTAGGAACTAAACAACACTCACATAACCAAATAAAACTCTACAAGGATGGGGATATACCGTCAACTGATTTAGAAATGGCAAATGAATTTAATAGTTTCTTTTCATCGGTTGGTGCTAATCTTGCCAGTAAAATCCCACAGACTCAGACACATATTAACACATATCTCTCAGGCAGCTATCCAAACTCTCTTCTCCTTTCACCAATCAGCCCGGCAGATGTTGTGTCCATCATACACTCTCTAAAAACCAAGGCAGGGAACACCAGTGAAATTCCGTCCATTGTGTACAAGAGAGCCTCCCATGCCCTTGCCCCACCACTACTGTTCAACAAATCTATAGAGTGTCACACCTTCCCTGATATCCTCAAAAAAGCAAGAGTAACGCCAGTCCATAAAGGAGGCAATCCGGCGGACATAAACAATTATAGACCAATATCAAATCTACCCATTCTATCAAAAATATTTGAAAAAATTATTTACAAACAGCTCTATTCCTACCTCGTAAAATTCGACATACTCAGCCCCTGCCAGTTTGGCTTCCGGTCCCAAAAGAGTACCAATGATGCAATCATTAGTCTCCTTGACATTATCTACTCAGCCCTTGAGAAAAATGAGTTTCCGATTGGACTCTTCATTGACCTAAGAAAAGCCTTTGATACTGTTAATCACAACTACCTCTTACTTAAACTCCAGCATTATGGAATCCGAGGCCTTGCCCTTGACTACATCCGATCCTATCTTAGTGACAGACACCAATATGTAACCATCAATGATACAACTTCTTCCACTCTACCAATTACCGTTGGAGTGCTACAGGGCAGCATCTTAGGACCTCTTCTATTTCTTATATATATAAACGATCTGCCTAATGTCTCTAATATTCTCAAACCTATATTGTTTGCTGACGATACTACCCTTATCTACTCAAACCTCAACCCACATACACTAAATAATGTTGTGAATAATGAATTAAAAAAAGTCCACTTATGGATGTCAACGAACAAACTAACATTAAACATCGAAAAGACTTACTACATCTTATTTGGAAGCAAATCATCAAATGCAATTCAGCTACAGATAGACAACATTAACATCAGTAATAAAAATGATGGCAAGTTTCTTGGCCTATTCCTAGACAAGAGACTCAACTTCAGCACCCACATTCAACACATAACTAAGAAAGTCTCTAAGACAGTTGGTATACTCTCCAAAATCAGATATTATGTTCCTAACTCTGCTCTCCTCTCACTATATTATGCACTAATCTACCCCTATCTTAATTATGGTATCTGTGCATGGGGGTCTACCACTGCAAACCACCTTAAGCCCATCATCACACAGCAAAATCTGCTATCAGAATAATAACTAACTCTGCTTTCAGACAACACTCAGCTCCCTTGTTTAAATCTCTAAACTTGCTAAATATTAACTCCCTCCACACATTCTCTTGTGTCAACTACATTTACAAAACCCTGTTCTTAAATGCAAACCATGCTCTGAAACTCTCCCTGGACAGATGTAATAGGACCCATTATCACCACACCAGAAATAAATATCTCTTTGATATCCCCAGGGTCAAACTTAATCTGTGTAAACACTCTATGCAAATTAAGGGACCTAGTCTATGGAACTCACTCCCTAGTGAATTGAAAAACTGTAAAACTTTTGCCTTATTTAAAAGCAAAATCAAAAAGTACCTAACTTCATCTATTTAGTTTCCTACACTGAGCTTTAAATTTGCTCTGTACCTAGTGGTACCCAATCTCATAATTTTTATGTTATATCAAACAACCTTATCATTGTGTTCATTGCTGTCTTCTTTTATGTGCTAGCCATATGCTGTATTGTGACTACCAATTTTTGTCAACTACCATTCAAGCTGTCATTGCAATCAATCTTATATTGTTTCTGCTGTATTGTGCCTACCAATTTGTTGTCAACTACCATTTTACGCTGTCATTGCAATCAATCATAGCTACCTATGTGCTTTAATATACTGTACCTATAATTTTCTCTCATCTTTTTTTTTTTTTCATTCCATGTAATCTGTTATCATTTTTTTGTCTATAAATTTTGCAAGTATTTACCTCCTTAAAATTTTCTTAGATTAAGGACCTGCCCGAAACGCTGCGCGTGCTAGTGGCTTTACAAGACTGTAATTACCATAATTGTATCCTCACATTCCTTATGTACATTCTTGTATATGCATAAATAAATAAATAAATAAATAAATAAATAAATATAACAGGAAGAGGTCTTGGACCCCTACTTCCCTCTCTCTTTTTTAATAATCTATATAGTCATAATTATAGCTTTAAGTATTTAATGAATAAAGTTTGTGACATTTTTACCCTTTTCCTTACCTAACATCATTTGTGCAGCATATTTTTATTTTATGTCTCACCCAGATTTAATTTCAAAATAAAACCAAACTAAATATATTAGAAATGGGTATGTATAGCTAAGGTACACCCTTACTACTAGGTGAACAGGTTCATTGGGTGATAGTAAATGATCCCATCAGGCAGGGCTCATCACCTTCTCTCATATTTCATGTTCACCAGTGTTTATTTACTTAATAACTACTGGTATAATATCTTGCTATTATAAAACTAATTCTACTATCATCAAACACATATTTACTTCAAGTTTCAAACAGAGAATGCATATATAAAAACACGAAGGACTCCTCTCCACTAGATTCACCAGCTATAATATTTTGGTCATGTTCCAATATCATAAATCGATCCCAGTGTTATGTAGTAGAGAAAAAATGACTTATATCCAGTTTACGTAAAGCTACGAGTGGTCGAAACCACACTTAAATCCCGGAATGAACTTACGAAGGTTTTTCCACTTAGGGTAGTTAATTGAATACGGACGTAGCCGCCACGAAGGCGCTAAGACGGAAAACGCTCTTAGCTAAGAGGAAAAACCTTCGTAAGTACCTTCCTGAATCCGGCTCCTGGTCGGCAAGGATCCGTTGTGAAATCTTCAAGATAAGAACAATGCAGTGAAGCAGTCGCCATGTGAGAGACCTTTGACATTCTTGTATAGTGAAGTTTCGGCAGTACAGTGGCCCAGTTATAGTAAGTAGCAACAGAGACACTTGCAGTAACATTTTTAGCGGGACTCAAAATTGTTTGCCGCCCCGTAGAGAGGGCCATAGATGTATAACTTATGCGTTTCCCAGTTCTTTGAGCTGATGAGTTAACTGTTAAAGTAATTGTAAAGTTGATGACGACAACCTCAGTAACTTCTGTTTTCTGAGTAGATTTTCGATTATTTGCTTTTTGACACTGTAGCATGTATTCAAAAGGTATAGAAAAAAGTAATGTGCAGTAGAGAATAATTTTGACTATAAATGGAGCATTAGCAGACTGGCTGTGCTGACACCTATTAGGAGGTTTTGTTTAAACTTTTCAGTGATTCCAGTTCGAAAATTTGGTAGTATTTCTTTTATTTCATTATATGTCATATATTAAACTGTATTTATGGGTCCTCTCTGTTATTATTGATGACATGTATTACTGCTGAATACTATTATCCAACAAACACTCTTGGACATGCATGGGATGTGAGGAACAGAACTATCAGTATACACCAAGAAACTGTAGATTAACTCTGGAGGTGTTTGTCTATACTTGACTAGAGTCTTTAGTATCAAATAAGTGAGGATCCCACAGTGCTACTGCTGGCATATTGCCTTGGCTGAGAGTTTGATTAATTCTAATGGAGTATCTTGCTGGGTATCTTAGCTTCGCCAGTTATTTGATGGACTACTGGTACAAGCTTGACGACGAACGGCCGTCTGGACACCTGCTCCATCTTCGGCGATTTTAAGTTTTGATACTGCCGTTTTGCGTTCCGATTCAATAGTCCGGATTGTTATGACGCCTGGCGCACATATCACCTTGGCTCACAGGAATATTGATAGCTTTTGAACCTTTTCTGGCTGGTTCTACCGGCGGGGTGACAGTGTCTAGCGCCGGCCGGCGCGAGATGTGCTGGGGGTCTACGGGTCTTGGTGGGCTCCTGGTGTGCCCTCAGCCGTGGTGGGCTCCTGGTGTACCCTCAGCCGTTGTGGGCTCCTGGTGTGCACTGAGCCATGATGGGCTCCTGGTGTGCCCTTAGCCGTGGTGGGCTCCTGGTGTGCCCTGAGCCGTGGTGGGCTCCTCGTGTACCCTCAGCCGTGGTGGGCTCCTGGTGTGCCCTCAGCCGTGGTGGGCTCCTGGTGTGCACTCAGCCGTGATGGGCTCCTGGTGTGCCCTCAGCCGTGCTGGGCTCCTGGTGTGCCCTCAGTCGTGGTGGGCTCACCTATTTGTGCTTGCGGGGGTTGAGCTTTGGCTCTTTGGTCCCACCTCTCAACTGTCAATCAACTAATGTACAGATTCCTGAGCCTACTGGGCTCTATCATATCTACATTTGAAACTGTGTATGGAGTCAGCCTCCACCACATCACTGCCTAATGCATTCCATCCGTTAACTACTCTGACACTGAAAAAGTTCCTTCTAACATCTCTGTGGCTCATGTGGGTACTCAGTTTTCACCTGTGTCCCCTTGTTCGCGTCCCACCAGTGTTGAATACTTTATCCTTATTTACCCGGTTGATTCCACTGAGGATTTTGTAGGTTGTGATCATGTCTCCCCTTACTCTTCTGTCTTCCAGTGTCGTAAGGTTTATTTCCCGCAGCCTTTCCTCGTAACTCATGCCTCTTAGTTCTGGGACTAGTCTAGTAGCATACCTTTGGACTTTTTCCAGCTTCGTCTTGTGCTTGACAAGGTACGGGCTCCATGCTGGGGCCGCATACTCCAGGATTGGTTTTACATATGTGGTGTACAAGATTCTGAATGATTCCTTACACAGGTTCCTGAACGCTGTTCTGATGTTAGCCAGCCTCTCATATGCCGCAGACGTTATTCTTTTTATGTGGGCTTCAGGAGACAGGTTTGGTGTAATATCAGCTCCTAGATCTTTCTCTCCGTCCGTTTCATTAAGTACTTCATCTCCTATTCTGTATCCTGTCTGGCCTCCTGTTTCCATTGCCTAGTTTCATTACTTTGAATTTCCTCGAGTTGAACTTCAATAGCCATTTGTTGGACCATTCACTCACAGATGACCATAGGTCATCTTCTAGCTTCCTACTATCATCCTCAGTTTCAATCCTCCTCATAATTTTTGCATCATCGGCAAACATTGAGAGAAACGATTCTATACCCTCTGGGAGATCATTTACATATACCAGAAACAGTATAGGTCCAAGGACTGACCCCTGCGGGACTCCACTTGTGACGTCTCGCTAATCTGAGACCTCACCCCTCACACAGACTCTTGAGGTTATCTTGAGATGATTTCGGGGCTTTAGTGTCCCCGCGGCCCGGTCCTCGACCAGGCCTCCACCCCAAGGAAGCAGCCTGTGACAGCTGACTAACACCCAGGTACCTATTTTACTGCTAGGTAACAGGGGCATAGGGTGAAAGAAACTCTGCCCATTGTTTCTCGCCGGCGCCTGGGATCGAACCCAGGACTACAGGATCACAAGTCCTGCGTGCTGTTCGCTCGGCAGACCGGGTCCCTTGTCGACTCGTTGTCTCCTGTTGCTTAGGTACTCCTCTATCCACCGGAGTACCTTCCCTTTCACTCAAGCCTGCATCTCCAACTTTCACACTAGCCTCTTGTGTGGCACTGTATCAAAGGCTTTCTGACAATCCAAAAATATGCAGTCTGCCCACCCTTCTCTTTCTTGCCTTATTTTTGTTGCCTGGTCGTAGAATTCAAGTAACCCTGTGAAGCAGGACCT
Organism: Procambarus clarkii; assembly: GCF_040958095.1. Lineage (NCBI taxonomy): Eukaryota > Metazoa > Arthropoda > Malacostraca > Decapoda > Cambaridae > Procambarus > Procambarus clarkii. The sequence continues at coordinate 925,263 of NW_027189163.1, forward strand.
GCCATCCCTGAACCCATGTTGATGCTGTGTTACAAAGTTCCTTCGCTCCAGATGCTCCACTAGTTTTTTTTCGCACAATTTTCTCCATCAGCTTGCATGGTATGCAGGTTAGGGACACTGGCATGTAGTTCAGTGCCCCCCTTTCTTGTATATCGGGACTACGTTTGCTGCTTTCCAAATTTCTGGCAGTTCCCCTGTTGCCAGTGATTTGTTATACACTATGGAGAGTGGTAGGGACAGTTCTTCTGCTCCTTCCTTTAGTATCCAAGGGGAGATTCCATCTGGGCCTATAGCCTTAGTCACATCCAACTCTAGTAAACACTTCCTTACTTCCCCACTGGTAATCTCAAACTCTTCCAGTGGTTCCTGGTTAGCTATTCCCTCACTTACCTCTAGAATTTCTCCTTGCTCTAAGGTGAAGACCTCCTGGAATTTCTTATTCAATTCCTCACACACTTCTTTGTCATTTGTAGTGAATCCTTAAACCCCTATCCTTAATTCCATAACCTATTCCTTTACTGTTGTTTTTCTCCTAATGTGGCTATGCAGCAATTTAGGCTGAGTCTTTTCCTTGCTTGCGATGTCATTTTCGTATTGTCCTTCTGCCTCTCTTCTCATCCTAACAGATTCATTCCTGGCATTCTGGTATCTTTCTCTGCTCTCCAGAGTCCTCTTATTCCTATAGTTTCTCCATGCCCTTTTACTTTGCTGCTTAGCTAGCGTACATCTTTGATTAAACCATGGGTTTTTCATTTTCATTTCTCTGTTTTCCTTTTGGACTGGGACAAACTTGTTTGCTGCGTCCTTGCACTTCTGTGTGATGTAATCCATCATATCTTGGGCCGTCTTTCCCCTGAGCTCTGTTTCCCATGCTATATCTGTTAGGAATTTTCTTATCCCCTCATAGTTTCCCTTTCGGTATGCTAACTTTTGGTTTCCGTATCCCTCCTCGAGTTCAATAACCCTTCTTCAATCAAGTACTCATCAAGTATCAAGTATCAAGTATCAAGTACGTTTGTGTGTGTGTGTGTGTGTGTATAGGGGGGGGGGGAGCTGGAAGAGAGGGAGGGGATGGTGAGGGTGTGTGGGCGAATTAGTAAGGGAGGGTTTATGGGAGGGGGAGGGACCTGTGGTTGGGAGGCTGTGTGTGTACTGTTGGTGCTATGGTGGGAGGGGGTGGGGTGAGAGAAGGGGGGGGGTAATTGTCTCGGTGTAGTGTAGCGCTCGGTGTAGGGCGCAGTGTTTTTCACACTTGGGTATCAGAAAACTAGTTCCCACATGAGCCGCACATTTCCCTTGAGGTTCGTTTCCGTTTGCTAATTTATACCTAAGACTAACTATTTAAAAGCAATAACACTGTACACCGCTTGACTGACTTTTTGAGAGGCCTTACCTTACTGCCAATTCAAAACATTCCACAGCAGAAACAGGTTATAAAAGTACTGTTGACAGTCGAGTGTAGGCCTGATCTCCATCCACGCCGCTGCCAGGCATAGGTCCCTCCAACTTGTCACTATCTATCACCACTACTCTGTTTCTTGTTCCTCTTCGCACCAATATAGTTCTAATGCTACATGTTTAGAATCACTTCTTCACTGTCCTATTCACTATTTGTTATGATCTTCACTATCACATCTAGTTGTGTACACTCTGGCCAGGCAGTGGCCCACGTGCTTGTCCTGGCACTGATGTCGTACCCCTGATCTTGTCTAATATGCACTATCGGACACTATCCGTAAAGTTTAAAATGGTGTGTTGCACTTTGTAATATCACTGAACACCGAATTTCCCGTGTATCCCTCAGATGTCCCGAAATATGAAGCCTTATTGACGAGGGCGACGCAACGTGTACACCCTCCCTCGACCCTTGAGCGTGTGTGGCCAAGTCTGTGTGTCTAGTGTGCCTTCTGCCGTAATCGGCTCCTGGTGTGCCTTCAGCCGTTGTGGGCTCCTAGTGTGCCCTCAGCCGTGGTGGGCTCCTGGTGTGTCCTCAGCCGTGGAGGGCTCCTGTTGTGCTCTCAGCCGTGGTGGGCTCCTGGTATGCCCTCAGCCGAGGTGGGCTCCTGGTGTGCCATCAACCATGGTGGGTTCCCAGTGTGCCCTCAGCAGCGGTGGGCTCCTGGTGTGCCCTCAGCTGTGGTGGGCTCCTGGTGTGCCTTCAGCCATTGTGGGCGCGTGGTGTGCCCACACCCGTAGTGGGCTCCTGGTGTGCCCTCAGCCGAGGTGGGCTCCTGGTGTGCCCTCGGCCATGGTGGGTTCCTGGTGTGCCCTCAGCCGTGGTGGGCTCCTAGTGTGACCTTAGCCGTGATAGGCTCTTGGCGTGCCCTCAGCTGTGATGGGTTCCTGGTGTACCTTAAGCCGATGTGGGCTCCTGGTGTGCCCTCAGCTGTGGTGGGCTCCTGGTGTGCCTTCATCCGTTGTGGGTTCCTGGTATTACCTCACCCGTGGTGGGCTCCTGGTGTGCCCTCAGCAGTGGTGGGCTCGTGGTGTGCGGTCGCTGTAGTGGACTCCTGGTGTGCCCTCAGCTGTGGTGGGCTCCTGATGTGCCCTCAGCCGTGATGGGCTCCTGGTGTGTTCTCAGCCGTAGTAGGCTCCTGGTGTGCCCTCAGCCGTGATGGGTTCCTGGTGTGCCCACGACCGTGGTGGGCTCCTAGTCTGCCCTCAGCCGTGGTGGGCTCCTGGTGTGCCCTCAGCCACGATTTGCTCTGGTGTGCCCTCAGCTGTGATTGGCTTCTGGTGAGCCCTCAGCCGTGATGGGCTCCTGGTGTGCCTTCAGACGTAGTGGGCTCCTGGTGTGCCCTCAGCCGTGATTGGCTCCTAGTGTGGCCACAGCCGTGGTGAGATCCTGGTGTGCCCTCAGCCGTGGTAGGCTCCTGGTGTGCCCTCAGCCATGATGGGCTCCTGGTGTGCCCTCAGCCGTGATTGGCTCCTAGTGTGCCCACAGCTTTGGTGAGATCCTGGTGTGCCCTCAGCCGTGGTAGGCTCCTGGTGTCCCCTCAGCTATGATGGGCTTCTGGTGTGCCCTCAGCCGTGATGGGTTCCTGGTGTGCCCTCGGCCGTGGTGGGCTCCTGGTGTGCCCTCAACCGTCATGTGCTCCTGGTGTGCTCTCTGCCGTGGTGGGCTCCTGGTGTGCCTTCAGCCGTGTTGGCCTCCTGGTGTGCCCTCAGCCATGATGGGCTCCTGGTGTGCCCTCAGCCGTGGTGGGCTCCTGGTGTGCCCTCAACCATTATGGGCTCCTGGTGTGCCCTCAGCCGTGGTGGGCTCCTGGTGTGCCCTCAACTGTCATTGGCTCCTGGTGTGCCCTCAGCAGTGGTGGGCTACTGGTGTGCTCTCAGCTGTGGTAGGCTCCTGGTGTGCCCTCAGCCATAATGGGCACCTGGTGTGCCCTCAGCCATGATGGGTTCCTGGTATCCCCTCGGCCGTGGTGGGCTCCTGGTGTGCCCTCAACTGTCATGGGCTCCTGGTGTGCCCTCAGCAGTGATAGGCTACTGGTGTGCCCTCGGCAGTGGTGGGCTCCTGGTGTGCCCTCAGCCATGATGGGCTCCTGGTGTGCCCTCAGCAGTGGTGGGCTACTGGTGTGCCCTCAGCCGTGGTGGGCTCCTGGTGTGCCCTCACCCATGATGGGCTCCTGGTGTGCCCTCAGCCGTGGTGGGCTCCTTGTGTGCCCTCAGCCAGGGTGGGCTCGTGTTGTGTCCTCAGCCGTGGTTGGATCCTGGTGTGACCTCAGCCGTGGTGGGCTCCTGGTGTGCCCTCAGACGAGATTGGCTCCTAGTGTGCCCACAGCCGTGGTGGGCTCCTGGTGTGCCCTCAGCCGTGATTGGCTGTGGTGTGCCCTCAGCCGTGATGGACTCCTGGTGTGTCCTTAGCCGAGATTAGCTCCTAGTGTGCCCACAGCCGGGGTGGGCTCCTGTTGTGCCCTCAGCCGTGGTGGGACCCTAGTGTGCCCTCTGCCGTGGTGGACTCCGAATGTGCCCTCAGCTGTGGTGGGCTCCTGGTGTGCCCTCAGCCGTGATTGGCTCTGGTGTGCCCTCAGCTGTGATTGGCTTCTGGTGAGCCCTCAGCCGTGATGGGCTCCTGGTGTGCCCTCAGCCGTGGTGGGCTCCTGGTGTGCCCTCAGCCGTGATTGGCTTCTGGTGTGCCCTCAGCCGTGATTGGCTACTGGTGTGCCCTCAGCCGTGGTGGGCTCCAGGTGTGCCCTAAGCCGTGGTGGGCTCTTGGTGTGCCCTCAGCCATGGTGGGCTCCTGGTGTGCCCTCAGCGGTGATAGGCTCCTGGTGTTCCGTCAGCCGTAATGGGCTCCTGGTGTGGCCTCAGCCATGGTGGGCTCCTGGTGTGCCCTCAGCGGTGATAGGCTCCTGGTTTAACCTCAACCGTCATGGGCTCCTGGTGTGCCCTAAGCCGTGGTAGGCTCCTGGTGTGCCCTCAGCCATGATGGGCTCTTGGTGTGCCCTCAGCCGTGATTGGCTCCTAGTGTGCCCACAGCCGTGGTGAACTCCTGGTGTGCCCTCAGCCGTGGTAGGCTCCTGGGGTGCCCTCAGCCATGATGGGCTCCTGGTGTGCCATCAGCCGTGATTGGCTCCTAGTGTGCCCACAGCCGTGGTGAGCTCCTGGTGTGCCCTCAGCCGTGGTAGGCTCCTGGTGTCCCCTCAGCCATGATGGGCTTCTGGTGTGCCCTCAGCCGTGATGGGTTCCTGGTGTGCCCTCGGCCGTGGTGGGCTCCTGGTGTGCCCTCAACCGTCATGTGCTCCTGGTGTGCTCTCTGCCGTGGTGGGCTCCTGGTGTGCCTTCAGCCGTGTTGGCCTCCTGGTGTGCCCTCAGCCATGATGGGCTCCTTGTGTGCCTTCAGCCGTGGTGGGCTCCTGGTGTGCCCTCAGCCATTATGGGCTCCTGGTGTGCCGTCAGCCGTGGTGGGCTCCTGGTGTGCCCTCAACTGTCATTGGCTCCTGGTGTGCCCTCAGCAGTGGTGGGCTACTGGTGTGCTCTCAGCTGTGGTAGGCTCCTGGTGTGCCCTCAGCCATAATGGGCACCTGGTGTGCCCTCAGCCATGATGGGTTCCTGGTGTGCCCTCGGCCGTGGTGGGCTCCTGGTGTGCCCTCAACCGTCATGTGCTCCTGGTGTGCTCTCTGCCGTGGTGGGCTCCTGGTGTGCCTTCAGCCGTGTTGGCCTCCTGGTGTGCCCTCAGCCATGATGGGCTCCTGGTGTGCCCTCAGCCGTGGTGGGCTCCTGGTGTGCCCTCAGCCGTGGTGGGCTCCTGGTGTGCCCTCAACTGTCATTGGCTCCTGGTGTGCCCTCAGCAGTGGTGGGCTACTGGTGTGCTCTCAGCTGTGGTAGGCTCCTGGTGTGCCCTCAGGCATAATGGGCACCTGGTGTGCCCTCAGCCATGATGGGTTCCTGGTATGCCCACGGCCGTGGTGGGCTCCTGGTGTGCCCTCAACTGTCATGGGCTCCTGGTGTGCCCTCAGCAGTGATAGGCTACTGGTGTGCCCTCGGCAGTGGTGGGCTCCTGGTGTGCCCTCAGCCATGATGGGCTCCTGGTGTGCCCTCAGCAGTGGTGGGCTACTGGTGTGCCCTCAGCCGTGGTGGGCTCCTGGTGTGCCCTCACCCATGATGGGCTCCTGGTGTGCCCTCAGCCGTGGTGGGCTCCTGGTGTGCCCTCAGCCAGGGTGGGCTCGTGTTGTGTCCTCAGCCGTGGTTGGATCCTGGTGTGACCTCAGCCGTGGTGGGCTCCTGGTGTGCCCTCAGACGAGATTGGCTCCTAGTGTGCCCACAGCCGTGGTGGGCTCCTGGTGTGCCGTCAGCCGTGGTGGGCTACTGGTGTGCTCTCAGCTGTGGTAGGCTCCTGGTGTGCCCTCAGCCATAATGGGAACCTGGTGTGCCCTCAGCCATGATGGGTTCCTGGTGTGCCCTCGGCCGTGGTGGGCTCCTGGTGTGCCCTCAACAGTCATGAGCTCCTGGTGTGCCCGCATCAGTGGTAGGCTACTGGTGTGCCCTCGGCCGTGGTGGGCTCCTGGTGTGCCCTCAGCCATGATGGGCTCCTGGTGTGCCCTCAGCCAGGGTGGGCTCGTGTTGTGTCCTCAGCCGTGGTTGGATCCTGGTGTGACCTCAGCCGTGGTGGGCTCCTGGTGTGCCCTCAGCCGTGGTGGGCTCCTGGTGTGCCCTCAGCCAGGGTGGCCTCGTGTTGTGTCCTCAGCCATGATGGGCTCCTGGTGTGCCCTCAGCCGTGGTGGGCTCCTGGTGTGCCCTCAGCCGTGGTAGGCTCCTGGTGTCCCCTCAGCCATGATGGGCTTCTGGTGTGCCCTCAGCCGTGATGGGTTCCTGGTGTGCCCTCGGCCGTGGTGGGCTCCTGGTGTGCCCTCAACCGTCATGTGCTCCTGGTGTGCTCTCTGCCGTGGTGGGCTCCTGGTGTGCCTTCAGCCGTGTTGGCCTCCTGGTGTGCCCTCAGCCATGATGGGCTCCTTGTGTGCCTTCAGCCGTGGTGGGCTCCTGGTGTGCCCTCAGCCATTATGGGCTCCTGGTGTGCCGTCAGCCGTGGTGGGCTCCTGGTGTGCCCTCAACTGTCATTGGCTCCTGGTGTGCCCTCAGCAGTGGTGGGCTACTGGTGTGCTCTCAGCTGTGGTAGGCTCCTGGTGTGCCCTCAGCCATAATGGGCACCTGGTGTGCCCTCAGCCATGATGGGTTCCTGGTGTGCCCTCGGCCGTGGTGGGCTCCTGGTGTGCCCTCAACCGTCATGTGCTCCTGGTGTGCTCTCTGCCGTGGTGGGCTCCTGGTGTGCCTTCAGCCGTGTTGGCCTCCTGGTGTGCCCTCAGCCATGATGGGCTCCTGGTGTGCCCTCAGCCGTGGTGGGCTCCTGGTGTGCCCTCAGCCGTGGTGGGCTCCTGGTGTGCCCTCAACTGTCATTGGCTCCTGGTGTGCCCTCAGCAGTGGTGGGCTACTGGTGTGCTCTCAGCTGTGGTAGGCTCCTGGTGTGCCCTCAGGCATAATGGGCACCTGGTGTGCCCTCAGCCATGATGGGTTCCTGGTATGCCCACGGCCGTGGTGGGCTCCTGGTGTGCCCTCAACTGTCATGGGCTCCTGGTGTGCCCTCAGCAGTGATAGGCTACTGGTGTGCCCTCGGCAGTGGTGGGCTCCTGGTGTGCCCTCAGCCATGATGGGCTCCTGGTGTGCCCTCAGCAGTGGTGGGCTACTGGTGTGCCCTCAGCCGTGGTGGGCTCCTGGTGTGCCCTCACCCATGATGGGCTCCTGGTGTGCCCTCAGCCGTGGTGGGCTCCTGGTGTGCCCTCAGCCAGGGTGGGCTCGTGTTGTGTCCTCAGCCGTGGTTGGATCCTGGTGTGACCTCAGCCGTGGTGGGCTCCTGGTGTGCCCTCAGACGAGATTGGCTCCTAGTGTGCCCACAGCCGTGGTGGGCTCCTGGTGTGCCGTCAGCCGTGGTGGGCTCCTGGTGTGCCCTCAACTGTCATTGGCTCCTGGTGTGCCCTCAGCAGTGGTGGGCTACTGGTGTGCTCTCAGCTGTGGTAGGCTCCTGGTGTGCCCTCAGCCATAATGGGAACCTGGTGTGCCCTCAGCCATGATGGGTTCCTGGTGTGCCCTCGGCCGTGGTGGGCTCCTGGTGTGCCCTCAACAGTCATGAGCTCCTGGTGTGCCCGCATCAGTGGTAGGCTACTGGTGTGCCCTCGGCCGTGGTGGGCTCCTGGTGTGCCCTCAGCCATGATGGGCTCCTGGTGTGCCCTCAGCCAGGGTGGGCTCGTGTTGTGTCCTCAGCCGTGGTTGGATCCTGGTGTGACCTCAGCCGTGGTGGGCTCCTGGTGTGCCCTCAGCCGTGGTGGGCTCCTGGTGTGCCCTCAGCCAGGGTGGCCTCGTGTTGTGTCCTCAGCCATGATGGGCTCCTGGTGTGCCCTCAGCCGTGGTGGGCTCCTGGTGTGCCCTCAGCCGTGGTGGGCTCCTGGTGTGCCCTCAGCCAGGGTGGCCTCGTGTTGTGTCCTCAGCCGTGGTGGGCTCCTGGTGTGCCCTCAGCCGTGGTGGGCTCCTGGTGTGCCCTCAGCCGTGGTGGGCTCCTGGTGTGCCCTCAGACGAGATTGGCTCCTAGTGTGCCCACAGCCGTGGTGGGCTCCTGGTGTGCCCTCAGCCGTGATTGGCTGTGGTGTGCCCTCAGCCGTGATGGGCTCCTGGTGTGTCCTTAGCCGAGATTAGCTCCTAGTGTGCCCACAGCCGGGGTGGGCTATTGTTGTGCCCTCAGCCGTGGTGGGACCCTAGTGTGCCCTCAGCCGTGGTGGGACCCTAGTGTGCCCTCAGCCGTGATTGGCTCCTAGTGTGCCCACAGCCGTGGTGGGCTACTAGTGTGCCCTCAGCCGTGATTGGCTCTGGTGTGCCCTCAGCTGTGATTGGCTTCTGGTGAGCCCTCAGCCGTGATGGGCTCCTGGTGTGCCCTCAGCCGTGGTGGGCTCCTGGTGTGCCCTCAGCCGTGATTGGCTTCTGGTGTGCCCTCAGCCGTGATCGGCTACTGGTGTGCCCTCAGCCGTGGTGGGCTCCAGGTGTGCCCTCAGCCGTGGTGGGCTCTTGGTGTGCCCTCAGCCATGGTGGGCTCCTGGTGTGCCCTCAGCGGTGATAGGCTCCTGGTGTTCCGTCAGCCGTAATGGGCTCCTGGTGTGGCCTCAGCCATGGTGGGCTCCTGGTGTGCCCTCAGCGGTGATTGGCTCCTAGTTTAACCTCAACCGTCATAGGCTCCTGGTGTGCCCTAAGCCGTGGTAGGCTCCTGGTGTGCCCTCAGCCGTAATGGGCTCCTTGTGTGCCCTCAGCTGTGGTGGGCTCCTGGTGTGCCCTCAGCCGTAATGGGCTCCTGGTGTGCCCTCAGCCGTGGTGGGCTCGTGGTGTGCCCTCAGCCGTGATGGGGCTCCTAGTGTGCTCTCAGCCGTAGTAGGCTCCTGGTGTGCCCTCAGCCGTGATGGGTTCCTGGTGTGCCCTCGGCAGAGGTGGGCTCCTGGTGTGCCATCAGCCATGATGGGCTCCTGGTGTGCCCTCAGCCGTGGTTGGCTCCTGGTGTGCCCTCAGCCGTGGTGGGCTCCTGGTGTGCCCTCAGCTGTGGTGGGCTACTGGTGTGCCCTCGACCGTGGTGGACTCCAGGTGTGCTCTCAGCCGTGTTGGGCTCCTGGTGTGCCCGTAGCCGTGGAGGGCTCCTGGTGTGCCCTCAGCCTTGAAGGGCTCTTAGTGTTCCCTCAGCCGTGGTGGGCTCCTGGTGTGCCCTCAGCCGTGGTGGGCTTCTGGTGTGCTCTCAGCCGTAGTAGGCTCCTGGTGTGCCCTCAACCGTCATGGGCTCCTGGTGTGCCCTCAGCTTTGGTGGGCTATTGGTGTGCCATTGACCGTGGTGGGCTCCAGGTGTGCCCTCAGCTGTGTAGGGCTCCGGGTGTGCCTTGAGCCGTGGAGGGCTTCTTGTGTGCCCTCAGCTGTGATTGGCCCCTAGTGTGCCCTCAGCCGTGGTGGGCTCCTCGTGTGCCCTCAGCCGTGATTGACCCCTAGTGTGCCCTCAGCCGTGACTGGCTCTGGTGTGCCCTCACCGGTGATTGGCTTCTGGTGAGCCCTCAGCTGTGATGGGCTCCTGGTGTGCCCTCAGCCGTTATGGGCTCCTGGTGCGCCCTCAGCCGTGGTGGGCTCCTGGTGTGCCCTCAGCCGTACTGGACTCATGGTGTGCCCTCAGCTGTGGTGGGCTCCTGGTATGCCTTCAGCCGTGATTGGCTCTTAGTGTACTCTCAGCAGTGATGGGGCTCCTAGTGTGCTCTCAGCCGTGGTAGGCTCCTGGTGTGCCCTCAACCATTATGAGCTACTGGTGTGCCCTCAGGCCTGGTGGGCTCCCGGTGTGCCCTCAGCCATTATGAGCTACTGGTGTCCCCACAGCCGTGGTGGGCTCCAGGTGTGCCCTCAGCTATGATTGGCTGTGGTGTGCCCTCAGCTGTGATTGGCTTCTGGTGTGCCCTCAGCTGTGATTGGCTTCTGCTGAGCCCTCAGCCGTGATGGGCTCCTGGTGTGCCCTCAGCCGTGATTGGCTCCTTTTGTGCCCTCAGCCGTGATGGGCTCCTGGTGTGCCCTCAGCTGTGGTGGGCTCCTGGTGTGCCCTCAGACGTGGTGGGCTCCTGGTGTGCCCTCAGCTGTGGTGGGCTACTGGTGTGCCATTGACCGTGGTGGGCTCAAGGTGTGCCCTCAGCCGTGTTGGGCTCCTGGTGTGCCCTCAGCCGTGATTGGCTCCTGGTGTGCCCTCATCCTTGGTGGGCTTTTGTTGTGCCCTCATCCCTGGTGGGCTTCTGGTGTGCCGTAGCGCACATTAGCTTCTGCCAATAGGCAAAATTCATTTTGTCGTAAGACTTTCACGATAAACCCTTTACGTGTACGCAGGGGCGCATCCGATCCCTCGATCATCATCGCCCCTAAATCAACATCATTTATTTGATGACTGGACAGGATGCAAACTAAATTTTGAGGATTTTACAGTGAGCAAAGGTTGAGTGAGCTCTGTAACGCGTATGAAGTGATGTAGACGACACGCCAAGAAGCAGATATGTGGCTGTAGTGTTTTTTAAGCTCCACCACTCCCTCGGGATTCGGTGTAGGTTTTGTCCTTGAAGATGCTGCTGGAGCCCTATGTGCTGGCAGGAGAAGGAACGTTCAACAACATATCTTGAACAACAGGAATAAATGGGGGTGAAGAAAAGGAGAGGTTTGGGAAAATGTGATGAGTAGAATGGTAGATAGCTTTTGGGAGTATGTTGGGTTTGTCTGGGGTAAGGATAATGGTGTGGGGCCTGGAATAATTACTCGTTATCATCCCTGGTTACTGACTGTACCGTTACTGGTACAATTAGTAACCAGGGATGACAGTTACTGCCTTTCTGACTACTCTTGTTGTATTATATCATCCTCTTGACTCCTAATGCCAATACTTCGACTTGTTGCTCCTAAGGCAGTTGGAGAAGTGGTTCGGGTTCCTTCCCCCTGCTGTCTACTTCTCGCTTCCTCCATACTTAGAGTCTCTCTCTCTCTCTCTCTCTCTCTCTCTCTCTCTCTCTCTCTCTCTCTCTCTCTCTCTCTCTCTCTCTCTCTCTCTCTCTCTCTCTCTCTCTCTCTCTCTCTCTCCCCCTCCCTCCTCTTTACTCATTCCCCTGTTCGGTTTTATCTTCCACTTTATTTAGTTTTATTTTTGTCAAATTTAAGGTATATACCTTTCTGAATCCTCCCATACCACTGAGGTTATCTTTGCATCTCACCAGGATTCTTAATGCCAACTCATTTATAAATACCAGTTTTAATGGTGTATTTCTTCGATGTTCATGTGGTGTTGTATATGAACCCAGACTGTAAACTTCTAGGTTTCCTTGCATGGGAATAGTAGCCAAAGGATGTGTGGGTGATTCCCTTTCATTTTGCAAGCGTTCAGCCCTGGTCTCCTGCTGTATCTGGAAGACTTTGAATGATATGTCTTTTCTCTCTGGATTATATTCATGCTTTGAAGGTTTTCTTTTTGTAGATCCATATCCAACATTCTTTCCTAAATTATATAAATTTTCCTGGGTACTTTGGCCAATGTGTTCCTATTTTCAGCGTTCAGTCTCTCTAATTTGTTTTCTAAGGTTGATATTATTTTCTGGGATTGTTTGTCATAAATTGCTGCCTCCTTTACTTGAGTTTTCCGTAGTTCTTCTCCGTGTTTGAATGTTCTCTGTCACATTTCTCACATAACTCTTCCCATTGGCTCTTCCAGTAGGTTCCCATATATTCTCATTCTTCCTTAAATTTCTTCACTGCGTCTACCCTTTGTTTCTGCACCCTCTCTTGGCACTCTTTTTAGTTCTTTATGTAAATATTATTTTCCTTCTCTGTTCTCTTTATTCTAATTGACTCTTGAGTTTCTGTAGTACCTCTCCCATTTTTGTTAATTTTTCCATTTATTGTTTATTTCATCTGGTTCATACATTGTTCCCTCATATCTGTGATTCTAATATATGTTTTGTGCATTTGTGCCCGTATAGCTCCCCACGCCTGGTATAACCTTGTTATATATACTCACCACTATTGTCTCTACAACGATTTCCTCCCTGACCCCATCCCCAACAATGCGTCTCCTCTCCATGGTGTGTATTCTTAGATATTGAATGTTGCACATTTCCTTAGACCACCAAGGTAAGGTAGAGAGGAATACGTCTTATTAGCATGGTCTTTACAGGTTATGTATTGTACTGCATTTATTAAGAGCAGGCTAGCGAAAATCAAAGAAATACGAAGCTTCACGATTCACTTCATTGCCCCATATAGCCAAAATGCATGATTAATTACATCCTCCCCTCCATACTTAACAACCTAGGGAGTGTGTTTCTTTCTTATTAATTATTTTCTCGTCACAGCTGAGAATCTGTGCCCAAAATTCCCTTTCAACGCCCACTGTTGTGGGTTTGTGTTTGAGTATAGTGTATTCACCCTGTTATATTCACCTAGTTGTGCATGCGAGGGTTGAGCTCTGATCTTTCGGCCCGCATCTCAACTGTCAATCAATCAACTGTTACTAACTACTATGTCTTTTTTGTCTTCCCCCCGCCCCCACACACAGTGGGGAGCCGGTGGCCGAGAGGATAGCACGCTGGGCACGTGATCCTGTGGTCCCGGGTTCGATCCTGTGGTCTTTTAAAGCGTTCTGCTTTGTGTCCAGACACAAAGCAGAACGCTTTAAAAGAGACTAACGTCGTCTATGCCTTCAAATGCCCTCTTGGGGACTGTAAGCCTCAAAAAACTCAGTATATAGGCAAGACAACAACATCTCTTTCCAGGCGTTTAACGATGCATAAGCAACAGGGCTCCATTAAGGAACATATAATCTCTTCCCACAACCAAACCATCACCAGAGAAATCTTAGCAAACAACACAGAAATCATCGATAGATACAGCGATAGCAGGCGGCTTGAGATCTGCGAGGCACTACACATCAAGAAGTCAACACCAGCAATCAACAGCCAATTATTGCACAACTATATTCTACCCACTTCAAGACTCCGCTCCAATATAGAAGCATCAAGAAATATGGGTCAGTAGGCCCTCTGCAATTACTTCCATTCTTACCTTCAATACCCATTGTTGTGTGTTCTGTCTTGTGTTGAAAGTTTGTTTTCACCTCATCCAAAACTGTTGTAACATATCACCTCACCCAAATGCAGGTATAAAAAATCGAAGATGTTTAAGCTCTATTCAGTTATAGTTGTGTGTGTGTGTTAACTAAAGTCTTTGAAAATGTAATAAGTTTTACGAAACGCGCTCAAGTGTCACGTCAGACTAGAAATAAAAATGAATTTTGGAGAATTGATTTTTCAATTACCATCAACAGTGAAATTGAAACATAAGAAAGATCGAGAAAATTCGTGTTTGAATAATTAATCTTACTTTTTCGGTCATATTTAATAATATATATATATATATATATATATATATATATATATATATATATATATATATATATATATATATATATATATATATAACTACGGCCCAGGCCGGTGGGCCTACGGTGCAGGCCCATCACCTCAACCACCATCCCCAAAAGCCCACAAGCAATCCAGCTGGGATGGTCCCATTGTAGACCAAGTTGCTGCAGAGTACCTGGGTGCTGCAACAACACAACACGACATTGCTCGCCTCACAGCAGTAGCAGCACCACATGCAGGGGACTTCCTGTTAGCAACCCCAATGTCGGCAACTGGCACGCGTCTCACACCACACGCTCTCCGAATTGCTGTGGCCCTCCGCCTTGCTGCCCCAATCCACACCAGATATAGGTGTATTTGCGGCGAGGTGGTGGCTGACAGGTACAGCCACCATGGCCTACTCTGCCAAAGCACAGGGAGATGGCACTCGAGGCACAGAGAAGTTGACAACATCATCAAGAGGAGCCTCACAACAGCTGGATGCCCAGCTGAAAGAGAGCCCCATTACCTAACGCCCCGTAACTCTGATGCTCTTATTGGTCGCCCGGATGGTATCACAGTGAACCCCTGGAAGAATGGCAAGCAGTTGGTATGGGACTACATGTGCGTATCAACCCTAGCTAACACCTACGTTAACCTCAGTGCTGCACAACCAGGTGGCGCTGCCACCCACAGGGAAGCAGCCAAATCCCGTAAGTATAGAGAAGTGGATCACCACTACAATTTTGTCCCCATTGCTTCTGAGACACTCGGCGCCTGGGGTAAAAGTGCTACCAGTGTTTTGAAGGAACTGGGTTCTAGGCTCATTGAAACAACAAGGGACCCAAGAGCTGCAAGCTTTCTTTTCCAGCGCCTCAGTGTGGCGATACAGAGGGGAAATGCGCACTGCATCCAGGGTTCCTGCCCGCCATCTGAGGAGCTGGAGGAACTCGACAACCAATGATAACCATCTTTGTAACCCATATGTAACTCCTTTTTTGTAACAAAGTTCAAATAAAGTAAATATATATGTGTACATTCAAAAGAATGGGGGTGGTAGAAGATAATATTAGTGTTCAGTGAGAAACCACAAGGTCTCCTCTGAATACTTTTTATTTTCTTCTCCGAAGCTATGGGTCCCCACATTGGCACCAGAGGTGGTACCCTCACAAACTTTTTTTTTTAAATATATATATATATATATATATATATATATATATATATATATATATATATATATATATATATATATATATATATATATATATATATATATATATATATATATATATATATGTCGTACCTAGTAGCCAGAACTCACTTCTGAGCCTACTATGCAAGGCCCGATTTGCCTAATAAGCCAAGTTTTCATGAATTAATTGCTTTTCGACTACCTAACCTACCTAACCTAACATCCCCTAACTTTTTCGGCTACCTAACCTAACCTAACCTATAAAGATAGGTTAGGTTAGGTTAGGTAGGGTTGGTTAGGTTCGGTCATATATCTACGTTAATTTTAACTCCAATAAAAAAAATTGACCTCTTACATAATGAAATGGGTTGCTTTATCATTTCATAAGAAAAAAATTAGAGAAAATATATTAGTTCATGAAAACTTGGCTTATTAGGCAAATCGGGCCTTGCATTGTAGGCTGAAAAGTGAGTTCTGGCTACTAGGTACGACATATATATATATATATATATATATATATATATATATATATATATATATATATATATATATATATATATATATATATATATATATATACATATGTCGTACCTAGTAGCCAGAACGCACTTCTATGCCTACTATTCAAGGCCCGATTTGCCTAATAAGCCAAGTTTTCATGAATTAATTGTTTTTCGACTACCTAACCTACCTAACCTAACCTAACCTAACGTTTTCGGCTACCTAACCTAACCTAACCGATAAAGATAGGTTAGGTTAGGTTAGGTAGGGTTGGTTAGGTTCGGTCATATATCTACATTAATTTTAACTCCAATAAAAAAAAATTGACCTCATACGTAATGAAATGGGTAGCTTTATAATTTCATAAGAAAAAAATTAGAGAAAATATACTAATTCATGAAAACTTGGCTTATTAGGCAAATTGGGCCTTGAATAGTAGGCATAGAAGTGAGTTCTGGCTACTAGGTACGACATATATATATATATATATATATATATATATATATATATGTCGTACCTAGTAGCCAGAACTCACTTTTTGGCCTACTATTCAAGGCCCGATTTGCCTAATAAGCCAAGTTTTCCTGAATTAATATATTTTTTCTAATTTTTTTCTTATGAAATGATAAAGCTACCCATTTCATTATGTATGAGGTCAATTTTTTTTTATTGGAGTTAAAATTAACGTAGATATATGACCGAACCTAACCAACCCTACCTAACCTAACCTAACCTATCTTTATAGGATAGGTTTGGTTAGGTAGCCGAAAAAGTTAGGTTAGGTTAGGTTAGGTAGGTTAGGTAGTCGAAAAACAATTAATTCATGAAAACTTGGCTTATTAGGCAAATCGGGCCTTGAATAGTAGGCCAAAAAGTGAGTTCTGGCTACTAGGTACGACATATATATATATATATATATATATATATATATATATATATATATATATATATATATATATATATATATATATATATATGTCGTACCTAGTAGCCAGAACGCACTTCTCAGCCAACTATGCAAGGCCCAATTTGCCTAATAAGCCAAGTTTTCATGAATTGTTTTTCGACTATGGAGGTCCATACCTCCACAGTGAAACCTTCCCTGCTTCTCCCGAAAGCACTAGCACAGACTTCCAACTCTGAAATCCTAAGTGATCTTCATACCTATTTGCAGTACAGTAATTGTGCTCTTCTCATCAGAATCTTCAAGGAACATCAGAAGTTGTTCAGCGATGATCCACAGGAGTGTAATGTGGTTCAGCACGACATCCAACTACTCCCCGACACCCGACCGATTCGTCAACCTTTCTACCGAATCAGCCCGAGTAAGAAGGAAGTCATGCGTGCTGAGGTACAGTACCTCCTGGATTAAGGGGTGGCCACCCCTTGTGAGTCCCCTTGGGCCTCACCCTGCATCTTGGTGCCGAAACCGCATGGTAAGGTGAGGTTATATACCGACTATCGGAAATTGAATCTTGTGACTGTCAAGGATGCGTACCCCTTACCTAGAATAGATGACATCCTTGACGCCATTGGTCATGCGCGGTACCTATCGAAGCTGGACTTATTCAAAGGATATTACCAAGTATGTTTGATGGAGCGAGCTAAGGAAATATCTGCCTTTACCACTCCTTTTGGCCTTTACAGATAAGAACGCCTTCCATTTGGACTATGTAATGCCCCGGCCACCTTTCAGCGAGCTGTCAACCGCGTCATCCAGGGCTTAGATAACACCTACGCCTACTTGGATGATATAGTTGTGGCAACCAACACCGGGAGCGAACATCTGCTCCAGCTGCAACGATTGTTTGCCAAGCTCCTGACAGCCGGTCTCACCATCAACTTGGGCAAGTCCACCTTTGCCAAAGGTAAAGTGCATTATCTTGGCCATGAGATAGGGAGTGGCAGCATAGCTCCGTTAACTCCGTTAAACATACATACCCAAGCCATCCAGCAGTACCCACAGCCTACCACCAGGAAGCAGCTCCTGCGCTTCCTTGGTCTTGCCTCCTACTACCGTAGGTTTGTGAAGAATTTTAGTACGGTGGCGACACCATTGATCACTTTAACCAGCCCCAAGCAACGGTATCATTAGACCATTCAGCAAACCATTGCTTTTGAACAACTTAAATTCCTGCTCTGTTCTAATCCCATTCTCGCCTCGCCAGATATCACGAAGCCTTTCATCCTCCATGTCGGCGCCAGTGGTACTGGCATCGGGGGCGTCCTGATGCAACAACGAGGCGAGGAGATTCTACCTGTTAGCTACTACAGCTACAAGTTAGAACCACACCAGAGGAACTACAGCACGCTCGAAAAGAAGCTCCTCTCCATCGTCCTGAACGTGCAGCACTTCGAACCGTACCTGCAAGGTACTCGGTCTACCATCATCTACTCGGACCACAATCCCTTACGCTTCCTGCAGCAAGCCCAATTCAACAATCAACGGCTTCTACGATGGGCTTTATATCTGCAGAATTTCAACCTGGAGATCTTCTACATCAAGGGTTCTGACAACATCATAGCAGACGCCCTCTCCAGAGTCTATGAGGTAGAGGCTGCTCCACCTACCACTCTACCACCTGAAGACGTAACTTCACCCGGAACTGCAGGCTTCGGGGGAGAGTTGTGATGATAATCTCTTTCAAGAGAGATTGAGCCTGCTCTTCCCTACCTAAAGTTACGTTAAGTCTACAAGTATAAGATGCTACATTCAAGATACGTCCACCGGTAGCACAAAACGTTTTGACCAGGAGGTAAAACGTACCCTAAACCCCCCTACTCCACACTCCCTCCACGCCAGCTCATCATCAACCAGCCAACTACCCATCCCAGCCTGCCTGCTCCTGATTGGTGACTCACCGACCGCACACCTGCATACTGCACCTCGGCGCCATCTACCCGAGTCGATGTCTGAACTTGGACCACCCATCAACTTCAGAATATTCTTTGTGCTCTAAGAGTTGACATCTCTCTCAGGCATACTAAACTCTCTGGCTTTTTTATACTAAGGGAGGTCTCAGCTATAGCCAATATTCTCAACACCATTTTACCATTACCATTTTATCTATTGTGTTTTTGCATTTATCTTTGTTATTTAAATTGCACTTTTCATTGCCACGGGACTTGTCTTTATTTTCATTTATGTTTAAAGTAAATATTAAAGTTTCATTGTTCATACTTTGTGTTTTACGTGTTCCTCTTTCTAACTTACCACAGACAACAGACAAGCAGTCTATCTTTTTTTTTGTAAGTGTGACCAGGCATTGACACCTGCCATTGGAGGACTGCCGAACATCTACACTCCAACACTTTCCCGTCACAATATATATATATATATATATATATATATATATATATATATATATATATATATATATATACACATATATATATATATATATGTGTATATATATATGTATATATGTGTGCGTGTGTGTACTTACCTAGTTATGCTTGCAGGGTTTGAGCTCTGGCTCTTTGGTCCCGCCTCTCAACTGTCAGTTAACTAATGTACAGGTTCCTAAGCCTACTGGACTCTATCATATCTACACTTGAAGCTGTGTATGGAGTCAGCCACATCACTTTCTAGTGCATTCCATTTATCTACTACTCTGACACTGGAAAAATTCTTTCTAACGTCTCAATGGCTCATTTGGGCACTCAATTTACACCTGTGTCCCCTAGTGCGTCTGCCCCTTGTGTTAAATACTCTGTCTCTACCTTCCCCTATCAAATCATTTGAGAATCTTGTATGTGGTGATCGTGTCCCCCCTAACTCTTCTGTCTTCCAGCGACGTGAGGTTTAATTCCCGTAGTCTCTCCTCGTAGCTCATACCTCTCAGTTCGGATTCTAGTCTGGTTGTAAACCTTTGAACTTTTTCTAGTTTAGTCTTATGCTTGACTAGATATGGACTTCATGCTGGGGCTGCATACTCCAGGATTGGTCTGACATATGTGGTATAAAAAGTTCTAAATTTTTCCTTACACAAGTTTCTGAATACCGTTCATATGTTGGCCAACCTGGCATATTCCGGTGATGTTATCCTCTTGATATGGGCATCACTGGACAGATCTGACGTGATTTCAACCACCAAGTTTTTTTCTCTCTGTGACTCTTCAAGAATTTCATCACCCAAATGATACCTTGTATCTGGCCTCCTGCTCCCTACACCTACCTTCATTACATTACATTTGCTTGGGTTAAAGTCTAACAACCATTTGTTCGACCATTCCTTCAGTTTGTTTAAGTCTTCTTGAAGACTCAAGTAGTTCTCCTCTGTCTTAATCCTTCTCATAATTTTGGCATCGTCAGCAAACATTTAGAGAAATGAGTCTATCCCCTCCTCTAGATCATTTACGTATATCAGAAACAAGATAGGACCGAGTATAAAGCCCTGTGGGACTCCACTTGTGAATTCACGCCGATCTGAGGTCTCACACATCACTAACTATTTGCTTTCTATTGCTTAGGTACTCCCTTATCCACTGGAGCACCTTACCAGTTACTCCTGCCTGTCACTCCAGCTTATATACCGGCCTCTTATGGGGTACTGTGTCAAAAGCTTTCCGACAATCCAAGAAAATGCTCCCAGCCTTCTCTTTCTTGCTTAATCTTTGACACCTGGTCGTACAATTCTATTAAGCCAGTAGGCAAGATTTACCCTCCCTGAACCCATGTTGGCGATTTGTCACGAAGTCCCTACTCTCCAGATGTGTTACTAGGTTTTTCCTCACGATCGTCTCCATCACTTTGCATGGTATACAAGTCAAGGACACTGGCCTGTAGTTCAGTGTCTATTGTCTGTCACCTTTTTTGTATAATGGGACCACATTAGCCGTATTCCATGTTTCTGGTAGGTCTCCCGTTTCCAGTGACCTACTATACACTATGGAGAGCGGCAAGCAAAGTGCCTCTGCACTCTCTTTCAATACCCATGGTGAGAACCCCTCTAGACCAACAGCCTTTCTCACATCCAAATCTCTTGACCTTAACTCTCGTAATTTCAAATCCTTTCAAGGCCGCCGGGTTTACTGCCCTCTCTCCTAGCACAGTGACCTTACCCTGTTCGATTGTGAAGGCCTCCCGGAACCTCTAGGTTCAGAGGATCCTATCCTTTGTGGAAATATAGTTTACTGTTTAAGGTAAATAAATAAAATAGCACTTAAGCCGTTATTATTGCTCTTCACTATTAATATTTACAAGTGTATGTGAGGTCATCCAGAGCGGCGTCACTAGCCCTCACACTAGATAGCTTCACGGATGACGGGCACTATATTCCTCTGACGAGGTCTTCAACGCACCACAAGCCCTTACGCTAGCAGCAGTTATGGAGAAGCCTTCAAGAGCTCCCCCTCCGTAGCGCACTCGCTGGTACGCTCAATCAGCAAAGTCAGCACTGCGCAACTAGCCCCACTGGCTAGTACCATCCAGGAATGAAATCTACAGCGCTCCACCACAGCGTTCACCTAGCCCCACTGGCTACTACCTTCCAGGAGTGAAGTTCACAGCGCTAACCTAGCCCAACTGTCTAGTATCTTCAAGCCAACGCAAGTACTCTTCCACTGTCTCGACTTCACTGACTACCATCGCCTGTCCCTGGTTACTCGTCACCTTCCAGCACAGTAGACTAGAAGATGGAAAACTACGATTAATGGGAGGGTCAACTGCTATAGTTCGGCACCTGGAATGTAGATGGCGCCGAGGCCCTGAACTCGGTATGCTAAGGAATCTTTACATCAGTTGATTGACAGTTAAGAGGCGAGGCCAAAGAGCCAGAGCTCAACCCCCTCAAGCACAACTAGGTGAGTACACACACACACACACACACACACACACACACACACACACACGCACACACACACACACACACACACACACACACACACACACACACACACACACACACATACACACACACACGCACACACACACACACACACACACACACACACACACACACACACACACACACACACACACACACACACACACACACACACATGCACACACACACACACACACACACACACACACACACACACACACACACACACACACACACACACACGCACACACACACACACACACACACACACACACACGCACACACACACACACACACGCACACACACACACACACACACACACACACACACACGCACACACACACACACACACACACACACACACACACACATACACACACACACGCACACACACACGCACACACACACACACACACACACACACACACACACACACACACACACACACACACACACACACACACACACAAGACACTTCTCTTGTGACCATCGTGTTGGGTGGACGTGGGTTGGGAGCTCCTGGTTCACTAGTGGAATGGGAGGGGTAATCAGGCAACTTCGAAGTGAAAAAGTGTGTACAAGTGAATGAAAAAACCTTGGGTTTTGACCAGAGCCATAAGGTAGTGAAGAAAAACAGTTTAAATAGCGTAATTCAAAATAGTTGAGGAAGTACTGTGGCAGTGTGTAGTGTGGTGCAGACCTCATCGCCTCTGACCGCGTGACCTCACCTCCGGCAGCAACCCTTCTACCACCACGTGGGACGACGATTGGAGATTCACTCACCTATTGTGTTAGCAGGACGGTAAGATACTTGGAACCCCTGTGGGTAAGGTTGGATTATAGCAATGACTAGGTCAGGAAGGGTGTCTAGGTCCAACAGTATTATGATTGAGGAAGAAGATAGGTTTGTGGAGAAGATGATTGGGAAATTTGTAGAGAAGAGGGATGTTTGGATAGGTGATCTAATCCAGGGGATTAAAAGTGAAGTCTTTAATAAGATACAGGACAAGGTTCAAAGATTCAAACAAGAGTTTAAGGATTATATTCAAGAGGAAATCACGAAGAGCAGGGT
The DNA here is from genome assembly GCF_040958095.1 of Procambarus clarkii. Classification (NCBI taxonomy): domain Eukaryota; kingdom Metazoa; phylum Arthropoda; class Malacostraca; order Decapoda; family Cambaridae; genus Procambarus; species Procambarus clarkii. The sequence continues at coordinate 947,287 of NW_027189163.1, forward strand.
AGAATGGCAAGGAGAAATATCTAAGCTTACTAATGAATTTGGCAGGAATAAGGGAAGCTTGGCAGGGGAAGGGGGAGTAGTAGTAGGTGGAGTAGCGGGTGTCGGAGGGGTGGGGGTCAGCCAGGGAGAGGGCCACCAGCATGACCCTGAACTGAGAAAGAGGACAATCATAATCCATGGATTGCTTGAAGCCAGGGCACCATCGAGGCAGGAAAGGTTGGAGATTGAGGATTTGGAGCTACAGGGGATCTTGAGAGACATGAGAGCCCAGATGGCAGGGAATGAGGTGCAAGTCCAACGACGCATTGGACCATACAACTGTAACAGGAAACGACCTGTCCTGGTACAGTTCACTAACGAAGAGGCAGTGGATTACATACTACATCACAAACACTTACTCAGAGGTAGCGAAAATTACTACAACGTATATATTGACAAATTCATGTCGAAGGAGGAACAGATTGCCCACAGAGCAAGCAAACAACAATACAACTCTTCCCATTTGAGAGTAGCTACACACCCCAGTGCTAATCCACCCCATGCTAACCAGCTCACTCCTGCTTCTCAGGTCACCCCTTCCCCAAATCAGCCGCCCCTGCTTATCTCCCCAACACATCCCTTGACCCCTCTGACCCCACTGCAGTCAAATTCATCCCACATTCCAAGGACCCCCTCATCACCTCAACCCCCAAAACCCGTCCAGCCCTCATCCCCTCAACCCCCAAAACCCACCAAGCCCTCATCCCCTCAACCCCCAAAACCCACCCAGCCCTCATCCCCTCAACTCCAAGAACCCACCCAGCCCTCATCCCCTCAACACCCAAAGCCTACCCAGCCCTCACCCCTCCTCATCCCCTCTCCTTCCATGTGACCCCCCACCCTTGCAAGGGGGGTGGGAGATTCCCCCCACCCCCTCTATCCTTCCCCCTCCCAACCTCACAACCTCTATCTGACTCCCAACCTTACGCTATCTCCCAACCCCTCTATGCCCTCCCTAATCTTCAGACCCAGTATGCCCTTCCTACTCCAGACCTATCTACCCAGGCCCTACCCCAGACCCTCCTACCTACCTTCCTAGAAGCCCAGCCCTCAGTAGCCCCCCAAGCACCCCTCCTGACCTCTTTCACCCCCATACACCCCCCAGACCCCCCCAGACACCCCTCGGATCCCCCTGGACATCCCCCGGTTCTTCCCTGCCCCCAGTCATCCCCCAGACACCCCCCAGATCCCCCAGATCCCCCCTGCCCCCAGTCACCCCCCAGATACCCCCAGACCCCCAGAGAAAGGGAGAACTCTGGTACAAGTTTCCATGAAGAATCTCAAGGTTTGGTACACCAATGCTGATGGGGTATCTAATAAAGCAGAAGAGATAAAAGAAAGAGTGAGTGAAGCAGATCCTGACATAGTTGTAATTGTGGAAACTAAAATTAATGACATGATCTCAGATGCAATCTTTCCTGAAGGGTACCAGGTGATACGAAAAGAGAGGATACAGAGACAGGGAGGGGGAGTAGCACTCCTAATAAAGCGGAAATGGAAGTTTGAAGACCTGGGAAATCGAGTTGCCAATGAGTGCACAAGCTTCATACATGGAACTCTGATAGTAGATGGGAGGAAGATTGTGATCTTGGTAATCTACAATCCCCCACCAAACAGTAGAAGACCCAGGCAGGAGTATGATGACAACAACAAAGCATGTATAGATGAACTGCAGAAGGCAGCAACACTAGCCCACAGAATGAGAGTGAAGCTGCTGATCATGGGGGACCTAAATCATGGAGAGATAAATTGGGAATCTAGGAATCCCCATGGAGGGGACGAAACGTGGGGAGCAAAATTAGTAGATGTTATAGACAGGAATTTCCTGACACAACATGTGAAGGAAGACACAAGGGAAAGAGGAGATGCACCGAGCCTATTAGACCTGATTTTCACCCAGAACGAAGAAGATATCGAGAATTTAGAGCATGAAATACCTCTAGGGGCCAGTGACCATTGTGTCCTAGTCTTTGACTACATGATGGAATTCAAACTTATGACCATGGGACAAGAGATCTGGGAAAGGAGAGCTGACTACAGGAAAGGGGACTATATGAGGATAAGGGACTATCTGGGTGAAGTGCAGTGGGAGGAAGAAATTAGAGGAAAAACAGTCCAAGATATGATGGACCTAGTCATACAGAAATGCCAGGAGGCCGAAGAGAGATTTATACCAACGGTAAAGGGAAAAAATAAGAAGGAATATAATAACCCATGGTTTAATAGACAGTGTCAGGAAGCAAAAATGGCCAGCAGGCGGGAGTGGAGGAAGTACAAAAGACAAAGAACAGAGGACAACAGGATCAGATACAACAGAGCTAGGAACGATTACATTAACATAAGACGAACATCGGAAAGGGACTATGAGAACGATATTGCAATCAAAGCGAAAAAACAACCTAAGTTACTACACAGTCATATAAGAAGAAAAATGTCGGTGAACGACCAAGTGACAAGACTAAGGAAGACAGAGGGGGCATATACTGAAAGTGACAAGGAAATCTGCGAGGCACTGAATGCCAGTTGCCATGGAGTGTTCACTACCGAGCCTGAGCAGCTCCCATTGTTGGAAGGGGTTACCCTAGATGAAAGAGTATCAGATATAGAGGTGACAGCAGAGGAGGTAATGAAGCAGTTGACAACTCTAGATGCAACTAAAGCAGTTGGACCAGACAAAGTATCACCGTGGATACTAAAAGAAGCAGCACAGGCCCTCAGCGTGCCTCTGGCAATGATCTTTAATGAGTCACTTATGTCAGGAGAATTGCCCAGTTGCTGGAAGAAGGCAAATGTCGTGCCGATCTTCAAGAAAGGTGATAGGGAGGAGGCACTTAACTATAGACCTGTATCACTGACAAGCATCCCCTGTAAAATACTGAAAAGAATAATTAGACTACGACTGGTTACACACCTGGAGAACATTAGGTTTGTGAACAAACATCAACATGGGTTCTGGACAGGGAAATCGTGCCTAACAAACCTTCTGGAATTCTATGATAAAATAACGAGGATAAGACAGGACAGAGATGGTTGGGCAGACTGCATATTTCTGGACTGCCAAAAAGCCTTTGATACAGTACCGCACATGAGACTGCTGTTCAAGCTCGAGAGGCAGGCGGGGGTGGGGGGAAAGGTCCTAGTATGGATAAGGAACTACCTAACAGGAAGGAGCCAAAGAGTTACGGTAAGGGGCGAGAAGTCGGACTGGCGAACAGTAACAAGTGGAGTACCACAAGGATCGGTGCTGGGACCAATTCTATTTCTTGTATATGTTAACGACATGTTTACAGGCGTAGAGTCCTACATGTCGATGTTTGCGGATGACGAAAAGTTGATGAGAAGAGTTGTGACAGATGAGGATTGCAGGATCCTCCAAGAGGACCTGAACAGGTTGCAGAGATGGTCAGAGAAATGGCTACTGGAATTCAACACGAGCAAATGTAAAGTTATGGAAATGGGACTAGGAGATAGGAGACCAAAGGGACAGTACACAATGAAGGGGAACAGCCTACCTGTAACGACGAGTGAAAGAGACCTGGGGGTGGACGTAACACCTAATCTATCTCCTGAGGCACATATAAATAGGATAACGACAGCAGCGTACTCTACACTGGCAAAAGTTAGAACATCATTCAGAAACCTAAGTAAGGAGGCATTTTGGGCGCTTTACACTGCCTACGTAAGGCCAGTCTTAGAGTATGCCGCCTCATCATGGAGTCCCCATCTGAAGAAGCATATAATGAAACTGGAAAAGGTTCAGAGGTTTGCAACGAGACTCGTCCCAGAGCTACGAGGGATGGGGTATGAGGAGCGCCTGAGGGAACTGTGCCTTACGACAACAGAAAGAAGAAGGGAGAGGGGGGACATGATAGGAACGTATAAGATACTCAGAGGGATTGACAGAGTGGACATAGACGAAATGTTCACACGGAATAGTAACAGAACGAGGGGACATGGATGGAAGCTTGAAACTCAGATGAGTCACAGAGATGTTAGGAAGTTTTCTTTTAGCGTGAGAGTAGTGGAAAAATGGAATGCACTTCAGGAACAGGTTGTGGAAGCAAATACTATTCATACTTTTAAAACCAGGTATGATAGGGAAATGGGACAGGAGTCATTGCTGTAAACAACTGATGCTCGAAAGGCGGGATCCAAGAGTCAATGCTCGATCCTGCAGACACAACTAGGTGAGTACAACTAGGTGAGTACACACACACACACACACACACACACACACACATACACACACACACACAGGACTGTGTGTGTGTATGAGTAGGGAAACACAAACGCAGTGTTTCCACAGGACTACTATGTAGTGAGGAAAGAGAGAGAGAAGGGAGAGGAGGAGGTGGTGTAGCTTTGCTGATAAGAAAAGGTTGGAGGTTTGAAGAGATGGTAAATCAGAACTGTGAAGGTTTCAGTGACTACATATCCGGCACCATAGCAACTGGAGGACAGAAAATTATATTAGTAGTGATATATAACCCCCCACCAGAGCAGTTTATGTGGCTAGCAGGAACGGATCCAGACTACTAATCATGGGAGACTTCAACCAAAGGGAAAATAGATTGGGGGAACAGAGACCCTACATGGTGGACCTGACACATGGAGAGCTAAGCTGCTGGACGTGGCAACAAGAATTTTTCTAAGTCAACACGTCAGGGGACCGACAAGAATGAGAGGAGAGGACGAACCAGCCTTGCTTGATCTGATATTTACCCTAAATGAGTCGGATATAAGGGAAGTTAAGTTGGAAGCCCCCTTGGGAATGAGTGATCATAGTGTATTGAGCTTTGAGTACCTTGTTGAGCAAGAAATTATCTCTCCCAAAAAAGAACTGGGAAACAAAGTGCTAGTGTACCGAAAGGGAAACTACGAGGAGATGAATAAATTCCTAAGGAATATACAATGGGACACAGAACTCAGAACCAAGTCCGTACAAGACATGATGGACTATGTCGCCCAAAAGTGTCAGGAGGCTGTAAGCAGGTTTGTCCCGGCCCGACAGGAAAACACTGAGAAGCAAAAGAAGAATCCATGGTTTAATGGGGAATGTATGAAAGCAAAGGAGCTGAACAAAAGGACATGGAGGAACTTCCGTAATAGCAGAACACCTGAGAGTAGAGAGAGATACCAGAGAGCCAGGAACGAGTATGTTAGTGTGAAAAGAGCAGCTGAGAATATGTATGAAAATGATATAGCTAACAAAGCCAAGACCGAATCAAAACTACTACACAGTCACATCAGGAGGAAGACAATAGTGAAGGAATATGTGATGAAACTTAGGATGGGTGAGGACAGGTACATAGAGAACGACAAAGAGGTGTGTGAGGAACTCAACAAAAGGTTTTAGGAGGTCTTTACAATAGAACAAGAAGAAGTCACGGCGCTAGGAGAGGTGGCAGCAAACCAGGCGACCTAGGAAAGGTTCGAAATTACAAGAGATGAGGTCAAGAAGTGCCTATTGGAGTTGGACTTGAGAAAAGCTGTTGGGCCGGACGGAATCTCACCAAGGGTATTGAAAGAGTGTGGAGGAGCACTTTGTTTGTCACTCTCCATAGTGTATAGGAGGTCACTGAAAACGGGAGACCTACCAGAAATATGGAAGATGGCTAACGTAGTCCCAATATACAAAAAGGGTGACAGCCAAGAGGCACTGAACTACAGGCCAGTGTCCTTAACTTGTATAACATGCATGATAAGGGAGAAGATTGTGAGGAAAAACCACATTTAGAAAGACAAGACTTCGTGACAACTCAGCAACATGGGTTCAGGGAGGGTAAATCTTGCCTTACCGGCTTAATAGAATTAATAGATTACGCAAGAAAGAGAAGGATGGGCAGACTGCATTTTTTTGGACTGTCGGAAAGCCTTTGGCACAGTACCCCATAAAAGGTTGATGCATAAGCTGGAGAAACAGGCAGGAGTAACTGGTAGGGTGCTCCAGTGGATAAGGGCCTAAGCAATAGGAAGCAGAGAGTTACAGTGAGGGGTGAGACCTCAGATTGGCGTGAAGTCACCAGTGGAGTCCCACAGGGTTATACTCGGACCTAATCCTGATTCTGATATACGAAAATGATCTCCAAGAGGGTATAGACTCATTTCTCTCAAAATTTGCTGACGATGCCAAAATTATGAGAAGTATTAAGACAGAGGAGGACAGCTTGAGGCTTCAAGAAGACCTGGACAAGCTGCAGGAATGGTCGAACAAATGGTTGTTAGAGTTTAACCCAAGCAAATGTAATGTAATGAAGATAGGGGTAGGAAGCAGGACTCCAGATACAAGGTATCATTTGGGAGATGAAACACTTCAAGGAGTCAGAGAGAGAGAAAGACCTGGGGGTTGATATCACGCCAGACCTGTCCCCTGAAGCTCATATCAAGAGGATCACATCAGTGGCATATGCCAGGTTGGCTAACATAAGAACGGCATTTAGAAACTTGTGTGAGGAATCTTTCAGAACATTATATACCACATATGTCAGACCAATCCTGGAGTATGTGGCTCCAGCATGGAGCCCATATCTAGTCAAGCATAAGACTAAACTGAAAAAGGTTCAAAGGTTTGCCACCAGACTAGTACCCGAGCTGAGAGGTATGAGCTACGAGGAGAAACTACGGGAATTAAACCTCACGTCACTGGGAGACGGAAGCGTTAGAGGGGACATGATCACCACATACAAGATCCTCAGAGGAATTGATAGAGTAGATAGAGACAAACTATTTAACACAAGGGGCACACACATTAAGGGACACAGGTGGAAATTGTGTGCCTAAATGAGCCATAGAGACGTTAGAAAGAATTTATTCAGTGTCAGAGTATTAGACAAATGGAATGCATTAGGAAGTGATGTGGTGGAGACTTCAAGTGTAGAAATGATAGAAATGAGGTAGGCCGGGAGACGGTAGGAGAGACACACGATTAGTGAGGTCCGCGGAAATTCGTCAATTTCTCAGGACATTGAAGGAATATAGAGGCTAGATCATAGTATTTGGCCTCTTGCAGTGTGTAGCTAGCAGGGTGCAACATAGCATAGTCATATCGCTAGCGATAGTGCGAAGATTTGGCGAAGAAACCAAAGTGGAGCTAGGGCATCACCGGTGCATGTTAGTGTGCGACCTGACCGGGTGGGACGCCCTGCCGTGGAACTACCTGATTGTGCTGTTGAGTGGTGACTGTGATCAGTGGTACAGTGAATTAGTGAACTGTCACATAACGATACAGTGACTGACTCCAGAGCTTTGTGTAGGCAGAGAAGAACCGACATCATCAATCTACCAGCACTTAGTGAATCACCTAGTGGGAGACAACGACGGATAACCATCATTATCATACATCGTCCTTACTCATCTGGTTGTGTGAGCGGGAGGAGACTGGTATGTACCCCCTCTCTGGTCAATTATTCAGGTGTACAGATTGAGGTGAAATATTATCAAATTCTTGTTCAGGATATCATATATATTTAAAAATCTCAGAGTGGCTCATTTAGGCAGAGGTTACGCATAGGGGATATCTTGACACATACAAGCACGCCCGCCAACGTACGTATACACGCACACAAGTGTGCACACGCTAAAACAGACACACATGGAATCCCAATCCATGTGTGTCACCCAATCCACCCAATCCCCACCCTTCTACCCCTCCCCTCCTCCCGAGTCCTCCCTCCCCCCCTTTCCTTCCCGTCCTCCCTCCCCTTTCACCCCATACCCTCCCTGTCCCTCCCCCTTCACTGGATCCCCCGCCCCTCATCCCAGTATCCTCTGAGACCCTGTTATCCACCTCACAGGTCCTCACACCCATGGAACAGCCTCCCCCACCAGCAGAACACTCACCAAGGAGGCGATTTGAGAAGGGACAGAAGAAAGTGAGCCTCAAAGCGATGTACACAAACATAGATGGAATTACAAATAAAGCAAATGAGCTTGGAGAACTGGTACTAGAGGAAAACCCAGACATAATAGCCCTCACAGAAACAAAGATCACGAAAACGATAACAAATGCAGTGTTCCCACAGGACTATTATGTTATGAGGAAAGAGAGGGAAGGAAGAGGTAAGGGTGGTGTAGCTCTGCTGGTAAGACAAGGCTGGGATTTTGAGGAGATGGATATTCAGGGCTGCGAAGGTTTCAGTGACTACATAGCAGGTACTGTAACAAATGGAGGGAAAAAAATTATAGTCGCAGTCATATATAATCCACCACCAAATGACAGAAGACCTAGACAGGAATATGATAGAAACAACATGGCCACCATTAACATAATAGAAAGAGCAGCTTCTGTTGCTAGCAGGAATGGATCTGGACTACTAATTATGGGAGACTTCAACCATGGGAAGATAGATTGGAAGAACAGAGACCCGCATGGAGGACCAGAAACATGGAGAGCTAAGCTGCTGGACGTGGCAACAAGAAACTTTCTAAGCCAGCACACCAAAGAACCAACAAGAATGAGAGGAGAAGATGAACCAGCAATGCTTGATTTGATATTTACCCTAAATGAATGGGATATAAGGGAAGTTAAGATGGAAGCGCCCTTGGGAATGAGTGACCACAGTGTATTGAACTTTGAGTACCTGGTAGAGCTAGGACTTATCTCCCCCCAAAAAGAACTAGGAATCAAAAGGCTGGCATACCGAAAGGGGAATTATGAACAGATGAGAAGTTTCCTAAGTGAAATACCTTGGGACACAGACCTCAGAGACAAGTCTGTACAGGGTATGATGGACTATGTTACCCAAAAGTGTCAGGAGGCAGTAAACAGGTTCATCCCGGCCCAAAGGGAAAAATCCGAGAAGCAACAGAAGAATCCATGGTATAATAGGGCATGTATGGAAGCGAAGAAACTGAACAAAAAGGCGTGGAGGAACTTCTGAAATAACAGAACACCAGAAAGCAGAGAGAGATACCAGAGAACCAGGAATGAGTACGTCAGGGTGAGAAGAGAAGCAGAGAAAAATTTTGAAAATGATATAGCAAACAAAGTCAAGACCGAACCAAAGCTACTCCACAGTCACATCAGAAGGAAAACAACAGTGAAAGAACAGATATTGAAACTTAGAACAGGCGAGGACAGGTATACAGAGAATGACAGAGAGGTGTGTGAGGAACTCAACAAGAGGTTCCAGGAGGTCTTCACAATAGAACAGGGTGAGGTCACTGTGCTAGGAGAAAGGGAGGTAAACCAGGCGGCCTTGGAGGAGTTCGAAATTACGAGAGAGGAGGTCAAGAGACACCTGCTGGATCTGGATGTTAGAAAGGCTGTTGGTCCAGATGGGATCTCACCATGGGTACTGAAAGAGTGTGCAGAGACACTTTGCCTGCCACTCTCCATAGTGTATAGTAAGTCACTAGAGACGGGAGACCTACCAGAAATATGGAAGATGGCGAATGTGGTCCCAATATACAAAAAGGGCGACAGACAAGAGGCACTGAACTACAGGCCAGTGTCTTTGACTTGTATACCATGCAAGGTGATGGAGAAGATCGTGAGAAAAAACCTGGTAACACATCTGGAGAGAAGGGACTTCGTGACAAATCGCCAACATGGATTCAGGGAGGGTAAATCTTGCCTTACAGGCTTGATAGAATTCTACGATCAGGTGACACAGATTAAGCAAGAAAGAGAGGGCTGGGCGGACTGCATTTTCTTGGATTGTCGGAAAGCCTTTGACACAGTACCGCATAAGAGGCTGGTACATAAGCTGGAGAGACAGGCAGGTGTAGCTGGTAAGGTGCTCCAGTGGATAGGGGAGTATCTAAGCAATAGGAAGCAGAGAGTTAAGGTGAGAGGTGAGACCTCCGATTGGCGTGAAGTCACCAGTGGAGTCCCACAGGGCTCTGTACTCGGTCCTATCTTGTTTCTGATATATGTAAATGATCTCCCGGAGGGTATCGATTCATTTCTATCAATGTTTGCGGACGATGCAAAAATTATGAGAAGGATTAAAACAGAAGAGGACTGTTTGAGGCTTCAAGAAGACCTAGACAAGCTGAAGGAATGGTCGAACAAATGGTTGTTAGAGTTTAACCCAACCAAATGTAATGTAATGAAGATAGGTGTAGGGAGCAGGAGGCCAGATACAAGGTATCATCTGGGAGAGGAAATTCTTCAGGAGTCAGAGAAGGAAAAAGACTTGGGGGTTGATATCACGCCAGACCTGTCTCCTGCAGCACATATCAAGCGGATAACATCATCGGCATATGCCAGGCTGGCCAACATACGAACGGCATTCAGAAACTTGTGTAAAGAATCATTCAGAACTTTGTATACCACATATGTCAGGCCAATCCTGGAGTATGCAGCCCCAGCATGGAGTCCATATCTAGTCAAGGATAAGACTAAACTGGAAAAGGTTCAAAGGTTTGCCACCAGACTAGTACCCGAGCTGAGAGGTATGAGCTACGAGGAGAGACTACGGGAATTAAACCTCACTTCGCTGGAAGACAGAAGAGTTAGGGGGGACATGATCACCACATTCAAGATTCTGAAGGGGATTGATAGGGTAGATAAAGACAGTCTATTTAACACAAGGGGAACACGCACAAGGGGACACAGGTGGAAACTGAGTGCCCAAATGAGCCACAGAGATATTAGAAAGAACTTTTTAGTGTCAGAGTGGTTGACAAATGGAATGCATTAGGAAGTGATGTGGTGGAGGCTGACTCCATACACAGTTTCAAGTGTAGATATGACAGAGCCCGATAGGCTCAGGAATCTGTACACCTGTTGATTGACGGTTGAGAGGAGGGACCAAAGAGCCAGAGCTCAACCCCCGCAAACACAACTAGGTGAGTACATACACACGTGCACACACACACACACACACACCCACAATTGTTCAGTCAGGGGAAAAGGCATTAACACCTGGGATCAGGACCTTACTATCCCCCCCCCCTCGTGACCCCTCCATCTGACCTGACCTGACCTAGTCGCCATCTCCGCCCCCCCCACCCCCAGTCCCCCGCATCGCCCATACACACACTCTTTTCCTCCCCACTCTCCCTCTCTCCCACTCCCTCTCCCCCACTCCCACTATCTCTCTCCTGCTCTCTCTCTCTCTCTCTCTCTGTCTCTCTCTCTCTCTCTCTCTCTCTCTCTCTCTCTCTCTCTCTCTCTCTCTCTCTCTCTCTCTCTCTCTCTCTCTCTCTCTCTCTCTCTCTCTCTCTCTCTCTCTCTCTCTCTCTCTCCCCTTTCCCTCCCTCTCTTTCCTTCCCCCTCCCTCTCTGCCCACACACACACACACACACACACACACACACACACACACCCCTCTCTCCCTCACCCACTCTCTCCCTCACCCACTCTCTCCCTCTCCATCTCTCTCCCTCTCCTCTCTCTCCCTCTCTCCCTCTCCTCTCTCCCTCTCTCCCTCCCGCCTCTCTCTTCATCTCCTCCCCCCCTCCCCTTCTACTTTCTTCTCACTTCAGTGGAAGGGTCGGATCCCCCCCACCCACCCATTTATCTCTCCCTTTATCACTCCCTTTCTCTCTCTCTCTCTTTCTCTCTCTCTTCCTCTCTCTCTCTCTCTCCCTCCCCCATCCCAACAGGGTCAAGCATGGCAGCCAGAGGTACCAGGGGAACAGGAAAGAGCCAAGGTGACGAGATGAAGGAAATGTTCGCCCAGTTTCTGGAGGACATCAAGAATGAGATGCAAGAAATGATGCAGGAAATGAAGAACGAAATAAGCAACCTGAAAAGTGAGCTGACAGCAGCAAAGGAGGAGATTAGAGCCCTCAAAGAGAATGGTATCGAGGCTGAGAATCAGAAAACCATCCAGGGAGAAGGTGGTAATAGTTTTTTGGATGAGAATGCCACAATAAAAGCAACATTTGCAGAAATACTAAAAAAAATAACTCTGAAGTAATGACTGCAGTGATGGAGGTGGCCATGAAAGCAGCCACCTCACAGGAGGCAGCACGCTCCACTAGCCAACTGCTGGAAAGGAACAGATCAGTGGTTGCTGTGGGTATTAAGGAGCAGGAAGGATCTAATAGGACAGAGTGGAATGACAAGGACAAAGCAGCAGTGAATGAAGTACTAAAGGCACTAGACATGGAAGGGGCTGAGCATAGCATTGAGAAGGTTTTCAGGCTAGGCTGGTACAACAAAGACCGAGACCGAATGATAAAGATAGTGTTTGCAAACGAGAACACAAAGGAGAAGATCCTATCAAGGAAGAGCTCCCAGAAAAACGTGGGAAAATTAAAAAATGTATTCCTCCAGAGAGACATGACAAGGGAGGAGAGAGCCGTGGCGGCAGAAGCAAGGAAGAGGCGCAGGGCGAGAGGGGAAAACCAGGAAGTTACAGCTCCCAACACAACACCCCCAGAGGCGAGGGGGGGAACCCACAACCAGCTACCCAGTAACACCAGAAGGGAGGACAACCCCGCCTCCCTCCTCTGCATAGAAAACCCCCTACCCCAAACACTCCCTGCCCCCACTCAAATGTTCAGCCAAATCTCCCTCTCCCCACACCCAATCCCCACCCTTCTACCCCTCCCCTCCTCCCGAGTCCTCCCTCCCCCCTTTTCCTTCCCGTCCTCCCTCCCCTTTCACCCCATACCCTCCCTGTCCCTCCCCCTTCACTGGATCCCCCGCCCCTCATCCCAGTATCCTCTGAGACCCTGTTATCCACCTCACAGGTCCTCACACCCATGGAACAGCCTCCCCCACCAGCAGAACACTCACCAAGGATGCGATTTGAGAAGGGACAGAAGAAAGTGAGCCTCAAAGCGATGTACACTAACATAGATGAAATTACAAATAAAGCAAATGAGCTTGGAGAACTGGTACTAGAGGAAAACCCAGATATAATAGCCCTCACAGAAACAAAGATCACGAAAACGATAACAAATGCAGTGTTCCCACAGGACTATTATGTTATGAGGAAAGAGAGGGAAGGAAGAGGTGGGGGTGGTGTAGCTCTGCTGGTAAGAAAAGGCTGGGATTTTGAGGAGATGGATATCCAGGGCTGTGAAGGTTTCAGCGACTACATAGCAGGTACTGTAACAAATGGAGGGAAAAAAATTATATTCGTAGTCATATATAATCCACCACCAAATGACAGAAGACCTAGACAGGAATATGATAGAAACAACATGGCCACCATTAACATAATAGAAAGAGCAGCTTCTGTTGCTAGCAGGAATGGATCTGGACTACTAATTATGAGAGACTTCAACCATGGGAAGATAGATTGGAAGAACAGAGACCCGCATGGAGGACCAGAAACATGGAGAGCTAAGCTGCTGGGCGTGGCAACAAGAAACTTTCTAAGCCAGCACATCAAAGAACCAACAAGAATGAGAGGAGAAGATGAACCAGCAATGCTTGATTTGATATTTACCCTAAATGAGTGGGATATAAGGGAAGTTAAGATGGAAGCGCCCTTGGGAATGAGTGACTACAGTGTATTGAACTTTGAGTACCTGGTAGAGCTAGGACTTATCTCCCCCCAAAAAGAACTAGGAATCAAAAGGCTGGCATAACGAAAGGGGAATTATGAACAGATGAGAAGTTTCCTAAGTGAAATACCTTGAGACACAGACCTCAGAGACAAGTCTGTACAGGGTATGATGGACTATGTTACCCAAAAGTGTCAGGAGGCAGTAAACAGGTTCATCCCGGCCCAAAGGGAAAAATCCGAGAAGCAACAGAAGAATCCATGGTATAATAGGGCATGTATGGAAGCGAAGAAACTGAACAAAAAGGTGTGGAGGAACTTCCGGAATAACAGAACACCAGAAAGCAGAGAGAGATACCAGAGAACCAGGAATGAGTACGTCAGGGTGAGAAGAGAAGCAGAGAAAAGTTTTGAAAATGATATAGCAAACAAAGTCAAGACCGAACCAAAGCTACTCCACAGTCACATCAGAAGGAAAACAACAGTGAAAGAACAGATATTGAAACTTCGAACAGGCGAGGACTGGTATACAGAGAATGACAGAGAGGTGTGTGAGGAACTCAACAAGAGGTTCCAGGCGGTCTTCACAATAGAACAGGGTGAGGTCACTGTGCTAGGAGAAAGGGAGGTAAACCAGGCGGCCTTGGAAGAGTTCGAAATTACGAGAGAGGAGGTCAAGAGACAAATGCTGGATCTGGATGTTAGAAAGGCTGTTTGTCCAGATGGGATCTCACCATGGGTACTGAAAGAGTGTGCAGAGGCACTTTGCTTGACACTCTCCATAGTGTATAGTAAGTCACTGGAGACGGGAGATCTACCAGAAATATGGAAGACGGCGAATGTGGTCCCAATATACAAAAAGGGCGACAGGCAGGAGGCACTGAACTACAGGCCAGTGTCCTTGACTTGTATACCATGCAAGGTGATGGAGAAGATCGTGAGAAAAAACCTGGTAACACATCTGGAGAGAAGGGACTTCGTGACAAATCGCCAACATGGGTTCAGGAAGGGTAAATCTTGCCTTACAGGCTTGATAGAATTCTACAATCAGGTGACAAAGATTAAGCAAGAAAGAGAGGGCTGGGCGGACTGCATTTTCTTAGGTTGTCGGAAAGCCTTTGACACAGTACCGCATAAGAGGCTGGTACATAAGCTGGAGAGACAGGCAGGTGTAACTGGTAAGGTGCTCCAGTGGATAAGGGAGTATCTAAGCAATAGGAAGCAGAGAGTTGCGGTGAGGGGTGAGACCTCCGATTGGCGTGAAGTCACCAGTGGAGTCCCACAGGGCTCTGTACTCGGTCCTATCTTGTTTCTGATATATGTAAATGACCTCCCAGAGGGTATCGATTCATTTCTCTCAATGTTTGCAGACGATGCTAAAATTATGAGAAGGATTAAAACAGAAGAGGACTGTTTGAGGCTTCAAGAAGACCTAGACAAGCTGAAGGAATGGTCGGTTGTTAGAGTTTAACCCAACCAAATGTAATGTAATGAAGATTGGTGTAGGGAGCAGGAGGCCAGATACAAGGTATCATCTGGGAGAGGAAATTCTTCAGGAGTCAGAGAAGGAAAAAGACTTGGGGGTTGATATCACGCCAGACCTGTCTCCTGCAGCACATATCAAGCGGATAACATCAGTGGCATATGCCAGGCTGGCCAACATACGAACGGCATTCAGAAACTTGTGTAAAGAATCTAGTCAAGGATAAGACTAAACTGGAAAAGGTTCAAAGGTTTGCCACCAGACTAGTACCCGAGCTGAGAGGTATGAGCTACGAGGAGAGACTACGGGAATTAAACCTCACTTCGCTGGAAGACAGAAGAGTTAGGGGGGACATGATCACCACATTCAAGATTCTGATGGGAATTGATAGGGTAGATAAAGACAGTCTATTTAACACAAGGGGAACACGTACAAGGGGACACAGGTGGAAACTGAGTGCCCAAATGAGCCACAGAGATATTAGAAAGAACTTTTTAGTGTCAGAGTGGTGGACAAATGGAATGCATTAGGAAGAGATGTGGTGGAGGCTGACTCCATACACAGTTTCAAGTGTAGATATGATAGAGCCCGATAGGCTCAGGAATCTGTACACCTGTTGATTGACGGTTGAGAGGCGGGACCAAAGAGCCAGAGCTCAACCCCCGCAAACACAACTAGGTGAGTACACACACACACACACACACACACACACACACACACACACACACACACACACACACACACACACACACACACACACACACACACACACACACTCACACACACACACACACACACACACACACACACACACACACACACACACACACACACACACACACACACACACACACACACACACACACACACATACACACACACACACACACACACACACACACACACACACACACACACACACACACACATACATACATACACACACACACACACACACACACACACACACACACACACACACACACACACACACACACACACACACACACACACACACAGGCAGTCAGTCGCAGTCCGCCATGGGTGACACACGTGTGTCAGTGGTCGTCCACAGATAACATCAATTGTCTCTAGACATTGTAGTGTTACGGAGACAAGAAACAGTTTTTGTCACAAGGAGTGTACACATCAAGTATATAGTGAGCTAGAACGGTAGATCAATTAACAAAAAATAATAAGGTTGAGTGGCAAGATCAGTGTAGCGTGTCGTGGGATTGTTTAGCCAGGACCTACGAACTGCCTTGCAGAGTATTATTCGTGAAGCGGATTATAGCATTCATAGTGATCAATCCCCCAAAGTGTGTGCACCGTTTAGGAACGTATCCTATGTTGTGCTTATTGATTGATGATCAGTGAGGAAGATAGGACTGAACAGTATACAAGGAACACATGGGAACAGCCAGGAACACGTGCATGTCAGGGAAGCAGGAGAGGACAGGCGACTCAACCCCATCATATGGACATCTCCTCAAACTCACCTAGATGTGCTTGCTTGGGGTGAGCTGATGGTAGGTACCCCTCTCTTGGTCATCAATAAGGTGTACTGAGTGTCTTTAAATAATTAATTCAAAATATATCTGGGATATTTGGACCTACAATTCTGGGTCGCTTATTCCTGGTACAGGTTCTTGACACTTCCATGAGACACAGGTCCTGGTGACCGTCAATATTTCCTCTCACCTCACCCTATCCCACCAACTTCCCAAGCCTTACACTCTCCCAAATCATGCCCCCCCCCCACTCCCTCCCATTCCCACTATGCACAACTCCCCCCCCCCACCCCCCCGCATACTCTCTCTCTCTCTCTCTCTCTCTCTCTCTCTCTCTCTCTCTCTCTCTCTCTCTCTCTCTCTCTCTCTCTCTCTCTCTCTCTCTCTCTCTCTCTATCTCTATCTCTCTGTCTCTCTGTCTCTCTGTCTCTCTGTCTCTCTGTCTCTCTCTCTCTCTCTCTCTCTCTCTCTCTCTCTCTCTCTCTCTCTCTCTCTCTCTCTGTCTCTCTCTCTCTCTCTCTCTCTCTCTCTCTCTCTCTCTCTCTCTCTCTCTCTCTCTCTCTCTCTCTCTCTCTCTCTCTCTCTCTCTCTCTCTCTCTCTCTCTCTCTATCTCTCTGTCTCTCTGTCTCTCTGTCTCTCTCTCTCTCTCTCTCTCTCTCTCTCTCTCTCTCTCTCTCTCTCTCTCTCTCTCTCTCTCTCTCTCTCTCTCTCTCTCTCTCTCTCTCTCTCTCTCTCTCTCTCTCTCTCTCTCTCTCTCTCTCTCTCTCTCTCTCTCTCTCTCTCTCTCTCATAGGGAAAAACATGGCAGAGAGGCTAACTCAGGGAAACAAACGCAGGAGGACAAATATGACAGGAACATTCCCAGAAGAAGGGGAAAAACAGGAAGTCTAGATTAAGGATATAATCGAACAAATGTGGAAAGATTTCAGTAAAGGAATGAGGTTAATGAGGGAGACAGTAACCAGCCTGCAGGATGAGCTGAAGGCAGCAAAGGAGAAAATTAAAAGCCTGCGAGAGAATCCTACTCAATAGCAGACGCAAACCACCCCTCAGGAAGGTGGTAATGTTCTTGTAGAGGAGACTTCTACAATACAACCCTCATTTGCAGAATTGTTTAAAAGAACCTTGAAGCTAGGTCTGCAGCAAGGGAAGTTGCCATGGAAGTGGCCTCTTCTCAGGAAGCAGCTAGATGTACTAGCTGGCTGATTAGAGAGAAATAGAGCAGTAGTAATAACAGGTATTAAGAATCAATCAGGGACCAACCGAGCAGAGAGGAGAAACAAGGACAAAAAGGCAGTTACTAAGATCCCTAACAAGGTAAGGATGGAGAGGGCTGACCAAAATATCAAAAAGGTTTTCAGGCTTAGCTAGTACAACAAGGACAGAGACCAATTAATAAAGGTGGTATTCATAAGCGAGAACACAAAAGAGGACCTGTTAGCAAAGAAGAGCAGACTAGCAACTGCACCGATGTTCAGAAAAGTATTCCTGCAGAGGGCTATGACAAGGGATGAGAGAATGAGGGCAGCAGATGTGAGGAAGGAGCACAGGGAGCAAGAAAGAAGTCAGGGAACCACAACCCCAAACCCTACAATCCCAGAGAGGAATGGGGAACACTCCACAAGAAGTTTAACAGCTTTCAAGGAGAGGAGCCCCCCCCCCCCGCCTTCTGCCCAATAGACATCCTACCTGCCCCAACCCCTGCCAACCCCCCATTAAGTGCCCACATAGGGCATCCTCCCCCACTCACCCCCCTCCCCAGGACCTCCCTTCTCCCACAACCCATCAAGCCCTCCCTTCTCCCCCTTAGCCCTCCCTTCATCCTCACCCCCCTCAGCACTCCCTTCCCCTCACCCCCCCAAGCCCTCCCTCCTCCCATACCCCTCTGGCCCTCCCTCCTCTCATACCCCCCATGCCTCCCCAACCCACCTACCCCCAAACCTCCCCCTCTCACTCTCCCCCCCCCCCCCATGCCCACTCTTCTCCCTCATCCCCACAAGCCCTCTCTCCTCCTCCACCCTACCCGTACCAAATCCTCCCACCCCCCCCGCAAACCCCAGATCCCCAGGTCCTCCTCCTTAGGCCCTCCCATCCCGAACCCTCCCTTCTTTCCTGATTAAGGGGAGTCATCAGACACTGAGGAAGGACAGAAGAGAGTCAGTTTCAGGGTGATGTACTCGAATATAGATGGGATTACAAGCAAGGCAAGAGAACTAATAGAAAGAGCACAGGAATTAAACCCAGATGTAATCAGACTCACAGAAGCAAAACTCTCAGAAATCATAACGTATGCAGTGTTTCCCCAGGAGTACACAGTTATAAGGAACGAGAGGGAAGGTAGAGGAGGAGGCAGAGTGGCCATACTAATGAGAAAGGAATGGAGTTTCAAGGAGATGGCTTTCCCGGGCTGCGAGGGATTCAAAGACTACATAACAGGAACCATGATAAAGGGAGAACCAAGAAAAATAGTAGCAGTGATATATAAACCGCCACGCAATGACAGAAGACCCAGGCCAGAGTATGACAACAACAACATGGCAGTTAACACTATAATTGAAAGGGCAGCCTCTGCGGCTTGTAGAAATAGATCCCATCTGCTCATCATGGGGGACTTCAATCGTGGAAGGACTGACTGGGAGAACGAGGAACCGCATGGAGGTGAGGATACGTGGAGAGCGAAACTATTGGAGGTGGCGACAAGAAACTTCTTAAGCCAGAATGTCAGGGAAACCACTAGGATGAGAGGAAATGATGAAGCAGCGAGACTTGACCTAGTCTTCACTCTGAACGACTCTAACATAAGGGATATCGGTTTCGAGGTCCCGGTAGGAATGAGCAACCACAGTGTACTGACGTTTGAGTATCTGGTTGAAGAAGGGTTAAGAAAATCGAGAAGGGGAACTGAAAACGAAAGACTGGCATTCCGAAAGGGAAACTATGAAAAGATAAGGAAATTCCTAACAGACATAACATGGGAAACTGAGCTCAGAGGAAAGACGGCCCAAGACATGATGGACTACATCACACAGAAGTGTAAAAAGGCAGCAGACAAGTTTGTCCCAGTCCCAAAGGAAAACAACGAAAGGCATATGAGAAACCCATGGTTTAACCAGATGTAAGCTAGCTAATCAGCAAAGTAAAAGGGCGTGAAGAAACTTTAGAAACAACAGGACACTCGAGAGCAGAGAAAGATACCAGAGTGCCAGGAATGAATATGTCAAGTTGAGAAGAGAGGCAGAAAGGCAATACGAAAATGACATCACAAGCAAGGCAAAGACTCCACCTAAATTGCTTCACAGCCACATCAGGAGAAAAACAACAGTATAGGAACAGGTAATGAAATTTAGGATAGGGGCAGACAGATTCACTACAAACGACAAGGAAGTGTGCGAGGAACTGAATAAGAAGTTCCAGGAGGTCTTCACATTAGGGCAAGGGGGAAGTTCCAAAGATGAGAGAGGGAATAGTTAACCAGGAACCACTAAAAGAGTTTGAGATTATCAGTGGGGATGAAAGGAAACTCTTCCTAGAGTTGGATGTGACAAAGGCTATAGGCCCAGATGGAATCTCCCCATGGATACTAAAGAAAGGAGCAGAAGCGCTGTGCCTACCACTCTCCATAGTGTATAACAAATCACTGGTAAAAGGGAAATTGCCAAAAAATTGGAATATTGGTAATGTAGTCCTGATATACAAGAAGGGGGATAGACAGGAAGCACCGAGCTACAGACCAGTGTCCCTAACTTGCATACCATGCAAGCTGATGGAGAAAATTGTGCGAAAAAGCTTGTGGAACATCTGGAGCTAAAGAACTTTATAACACAGCATCAACATGGGCTCAGGGATTGCAAGTTCTGCCTCATAGGATTAATTGAATACTATGACCAGGCAATAAAAATCAGGCAAGAAAAAGAGGGGTGGACAGACTGCATATTTTTGGATTGACAGAAAGCCTTTGATACAGTACCTCACAAGATGCTAGTGAAAAAGCTGGAGAAAAAGCAGGCTGAAAATTTAGCTGCAAATGCCATATTTGCCATTTGCAGGCAGGAGTGAAAGGGAAAGTACTCCATTGGATAAAGGAGTACCTAAGAAACAGAAGACAGCGAGTCACAATGAGGGGTGATGCTTCATATTGGCGAGACGTCACCAGTGGAGTCCCGTTGGGTTCAGTCCTAGGACCTATACTCTTTCTGATATATGAAAATTATCTCCCAGAGGGTATAGAATAGTTCCTCTCATTGATTGCTGATGATGCAAAAATTATGAGGGGGATTAAAACAGAGGAGGATAGTAGGAGGCTACAAGATGACATAGACAAACTGAATGAAGACTGCTTCCACCACTCCTCTGCCTAGTGCATTCCATCTGTTAACTTCTCTGACACTGAAAAAGTTGTTTCAAACGTCCCTGTAGCTCAGTTGGGTACTACTTTTCCACCTATGTTTCTTTTTCGGAATTTCTAACTTATCAAAACTGCAGTCCTTCTTTATCAGCAGGGCCACTCCTCCACCTCCTCTCCCTTCCCTCTCTTTCCTCACTATCTGGTAGTCCTTTGGAAACACAGCATCTGTTATGACTCCTGACAATTTTGTTTCTGTGAGTCCTATTACATCTGGGTTCTCTTTCTGTACCCTTTCTGCCAGTTCACTTGCTATATTGGTAATCCCACAGATGTTTGAGTACATACCTTGAAGCTTACTTTCCTACATCCATTTTTACTCTCTGTCCCCACAAGTGTAGGAAGTTGTTGAATGGGCATTGCTTCTTGGGTAGGCTCATCCTCCTGTGAGGTAGTTGCCAGGGGTTTAGGGGAAGATGGGGTGAGGGATGGAGGGCTTAGGTCTTGCCCAGGCCTGCTTGGGTCAGGAAGAATTCCTAGGGGTGAAGGGGCAGGGAGTGCACGGGGGTTGGGTGGCAGGATTTGCTCGGGGTGATGGCACTCCCTCCTGTGGTGTAATTGACAGGAGTTTGGGGGGAGGTCCGGTGAGGTCCGGTGAGGGATGGAGGGCTTAGGTCTCGTCTGGGCCTGCTAGGGCCAGGAAGAAGACCAGGGGATGGAAAGATAGGGGATACTGGGGGTTGGGGGGAGGGAAGATTTGGGTGATATGGTGGGCATTGTGCAATGACAAGGAAGGGTATGTGCTGGGGGTAGGAGGGGGCCTTAAGGGGTGGTGAGTTGGGGTGTTGCAGTCCACTCTGGGGTTCCTAAATTGCTGGATTGAGGTTCCCCACTCCCCTCTGGGATTGCTGGGTTGGAGGCTGAAGTTCCCTGGCTCCCTTCCCTCTCGATGCGCCTTTTCCTTGCATCTGCTGCTCTTATTATCTCGTCTCTGGTCATTTCACTCTTAAGGTATACATCTTTGTAATTCCTTGCATTTTTCAGTTTGTTCTTATTTACTAGCATGCCCTCTTTAATGGCCTCGTTCCTGAATACTACCTTGATCAATCTCTTTTTTGTCTTTGTTGTACTGGCCAATCCGGAAAAACTGTTCTATGTCTCGTTCAGCCCCTTCCATTCCTATCTCCTTAAGTATCCATGACACTGCAGCTTTGTCCTGAGTCCTCCATTCTTCTTTCTTGGATTGGAACCCTCTTGTTCTTTAATACCTACCACTACTACAGCTCTTTTCCTTTCCATTAGCTGGCTCGTGCATCTCGCTGCCTCCTGTGAAGTTACTGCTTTCATTACAACTTCCTTGACTGTGAACATGGCATCGGGACTCTTCAGTAATTCAGAAAAGGTGGCACCCATTGTAGGGGTGCCTGCTATTGCTACATCCCCTATTACCTGGGGGTTGTTTACCTGAGCCAGAGTCTGAAGGGGGCATGCTTTTAGAGTTTTTATCTTCTCTTGGGCTGCACTCAGTTCTATCTGCAGCCTACTTATAGTTTCCCCTCGTGTCCTTCAATTTCCCCACTGATTTCCTTCCATGCATGAGCAATCATCTCCATGTATAGCTGGTCTTGTTCGTTTCCTCCAACTTTGTTGGAGGAAAGTGAGTGAGTGTGTGTGTAGTGGGTGTGTGTGTTGGGGGGGGGGTGTAGGGGGGAGAGAGAGAGAGAGAGAGAGAGAGAGAGAGAGAGAGAGAGAGAGAGAGAGAGAGAGAGAGAGAGAGAGAGAGAGAGAGAGAGAGAGAGAGAGAGAGAGAGAGAGAGAGAGAGAGAGGGGAAGGGAGAGAGAGAGAGAGAGAGAGAGAGAGAGAGAGAGAGAGAGAGAGAGAGAGAGAGAGAGAGAGAGAGAGAGAGAGAGAGAGAGAGAGAGAGAGAGAGAGAGAGAGAGAGAGAGAGAGATTCTGTGTGTGTGTATGTCTATGTGTATGTGTGTGTGGGTGTGTGTGCGCGTGTGTGTGTGTGTGCGTGTGTGTGTGTGTGTGTGTGTGTGTGTGTGTGTGTGTGTGTGTGTGTGTGTGTGTGTGTGTGTGTGTGTGTGTGTGTGTGTGTGTGTGTGTGTGTGCGTGTGTGTGTGTGTGTGTGTGTGTGTGTGTGTGTGTGTGTGTGTGTGTGTGTGTATGTGTGTGTGTGTGTGTGTGTGTGTGTGTGTATTCACCTAGTTGAACCCCACCTAGTTGTGCTTTCGGCCGTTGAGCTTTGGCTTTTTTTTCCTACCTCTCAACTTTCAATCAATTGGTGTACAGATTCTGGAGCATATTGGGCTCTATCAAATCTTCATTTGAAACTGTATATGGAGTCTGCCTCTACGTCATCACTGCCTAATGAATTCCATTTTTTATCTACTCTGACACTGACTAAATTATTTCTAATGTCACTGTGGCTCTTATGGGTATTAAGTTTCCACCTGAGTCCCTTTGTGTTCCACTCATGTTTAATAGTTTTTCTTTGTCCACTCTGTCAATTCATCTGAGAATTTTGAAGGTGATGATCGTGTCTCCCCTTACTCTTCTGTCTTCTGATGTCGTGATGTTTAGCTTGCATAGTTTTTCCTCGTAGATCATACCTCTCAGTTCTGAGACTATTCTGGTGTCATATCTCTAAATCTTCTCTAACTTTGCCTTGCAACTAACTAGGTATGGATTCCAGGCTGGAGCTGCATGATCCAGGACTGGTCTGACATAAGTGGTATACAAGGTCCTGAACGATTATTTTCACAAGTTTCTAAACGCAGTTCTTATGTTGGCCAATCTAGCATATGCTTTTGATGATTTCCTTTTGATGTGGACCTCTGGGGACAGGTTCGTTGTGACAGGTTCAACCCCAGATCGTTCTCTCTATTTGGTTCTTGCAAAATTTTACCTCCCAGATGGTACCTTCTGTTCAGCCTCCTGCTCCCATCGCCTAATATAATTAATTTACACTTTCCTAAGTTAAACTTTAGTGTTCCTTTTCTAGACGAATTAATCCAGTTTATCCAAGTCGTCCTGTAGTCTCTGCCTATCTTCATCTGTCTTGATTCTTCTCATAATTTTTGCATCATCAGCAAACATTGAGAGAAAGGTTTCTATATCCTCTGGAAGATCGTTTACATATAACAGAAACAGGATGGGTTCAAGTACAGAGCCCTGTAAGACTCCGCTGGTGACATCTCGCCACTCTGATGTCTCCCCCTTCACAGTTACTCGCTGTTTCCTGTTGAATAGATACATCCTAATCCACTGGAGCACCCTTACCTTTTACTCCTGCCTGTTTCTCCAACGTTTGCAACAGCCTTTTATTCGGTACTTTGTCAAAGGCGTTTTGAAAATCCAAGAAAATGCAGTCTGCCCACCCATCTCTTTCTTGCCTAATTTTCGTCGCCTGGTCATCGAATTCTTTTAAGCCTGTGAGGCACGATTTACCATCCCTCTAGCCATGCTGGTGGTGTGTTACAAAAATCTTTTCCTTTAGATGTTCTTCGAGCCGTTTCCTGACGATCTTCTACATCACCTTGCATGGTATACGTGTTTGGGAGATACGCGTGTAGTTCAGTGCCTCTTTGCCTGTCACCCATGTTGTATATTAAGATTACATTAGCTGTTCTTCCAGTTTTCTGGTAGGTCTCACGTTTCCAGTGACCTGTTATGCACCACAGAGAGAGACACACTTAGTGCTTCTGCACCCCTCTTTAGGGTGCACCGTCTCTGTGTTTACTAGTTGTGTTTTTGCGTGGGTTGAGCTTTGCTCTTTCGGGCCGCCTCTCAACTGTCAATCAACTGTTTTACTAACTACTTTTTTTTTTTTTTTTTTTTTTTTTTTTTTTTTTTTTTTTTTTTTTTTTTTTTTTTTTTTTTTTTTTTTTTTTTTCCACACCACACACACACACACACACACCAGGAAGCAGCCCGTGACAGCTGACTAACTCCCAGGTACCTATTTACTGCTAGGTAACAGGGGCATTCAGGGTGAAAGAAACTTTGCCCATTTGTTTCTGCCTCGTGCGGGAATCGAACCCGCGCCACAGAATTACGAATCCTGCGCGCTATCCACCAGGGTACGAGGCCCCCCACCAGGCTACGAGGCCTGTGTGTGTGTGTGTGTGTGTGTGTTTTTGTGTGTGTATGTGTGAGCGTGTGTATTCACCTAGTTGTGCTTCCAGGGGTTGAGGTCTGCTCTTTTGGCCCGCCTCTCAACTGCCAATCAATCAACTGTTACTAACTACTGACTAACTAATTTTCTTGTCCACACACACACACACACGTACACACACACACACACGCACACACACACACACACACACACACACACACACACACACACACACACACACACACACACACACACACACACACACACACACACACACACACACACACACACACACACACACACACACACACACAGACGTTTCGCAAGGGTGAGGGAGGAGGTCACATTGTGCCGCGCTTGCCAATAAGGCTTTATATCTCGGGACATCAGAGGGATACACGGGAAATTCGGTGTTCAGTGATAATACAAAGTGCAACACACCAATTTGAAACTAGAAAACTTATGGATAGTGCCCAATAGTGCATATTAGACAAGATCAGGGTACAACATCTGTGCCATGACAAGCACGTGGGCCACTGCATGGTGAGAGTGTACACAACTAGATGTGATAGTGAAGATCATAACAAATAGTGAACAGGATAGTGAAGAAGTGATTCTGAACGTGGGGCATTGAACTATATCGGTGCTAAGAGGAACATGAAGCAGAATACTGGCGATATATAGCAACAAGTTGGAGGGACCTACGCCTGGCAGCGGCGTGGATGGAGACAGCAGGCCTACACACCACTGTCAACAGTACTTAACACCTGTTTGTGCTGTGGGATGTTTTGAATTGGCGGTAAGGTAAGGCCTCTCACAAAGTCAGTCAGTCAGTCGGTGTACAATGTTATTGCCTTTTAATAGTTAGTCTTGGATATAAGTTAACAAACTGAAACGAATATCAAGGGAAATGTGCGGCTCATGTGGGAACTAGTTTCCTGACACCCAAGTGGGAAAAACACTGCGCCCTACACTGAGACAACTCTCTCCCCCCCCCTTCTCTCACCTCCACCCCCCTCCCACCAGAGCAACAACAGTACACACAGGCCTCCCAACCATATGGTCCACATATAACCTTCCCACTCTAATCCCCCCACACACCCTCGCCATCCCATCCCTCTCTCCCACCTCCCCCCCCCTTCAGTACACACTCAGACACACCTATCTCTCTCCCCCCCCCCCTCTCTCTGTCTCCCCCTCCCCCCCTCTCTCTCTCTCTCTCTCTCTCTCTCTCTCTCTCTCTCTCTCTCTCTCTCTCTCTCTCTCTCTCTCTCTCTCTCTCTCTCTCTCTCTCTCTCTCTCTCTCTCTCTCTCTCTCTCTCTCTTTCCCTCTCCTTCTATATCTCATTCTCTCTCTCTCTCTCATAGGGAAGACATGGAAGGGACACGAACTCGGGGTGACAAACGCAGGTTGACAATCGCGGCTGGAACAAATTCAGAGGATGGGGTGGAACAGGAAGCCTGGATGAAGGGAGTATTCCAGCAAATGTGGGATGAGTTCAGTGAAGGACTGAGGGTAATGAGGGAGACAGTTGCCAACCTGCAGGATGAACTAAGGGCAGCAAAGGAGGAGATAAGATGCCTGAAGGAGACTTCTCCACAATACCAGACCCAAACCGTGAATCAGGGAGACAGGAATGCTACTGTGGAGGGGACCTCCACACCTCAGCTCTCATAAGCTGAAATGCTTAAAATGAGCCCTGAAGCTAGGTCTGCAGTTAAGGAAGTTGCCATGGAAGTGGCCTCCTCTCAGGAAGCAGCTAGATGTACTAGCCGGCTGATAGAGAGAAAAAGAGCAGTAGTAGTAGCAGGCATTAAAGAGCAGACAGGGACCAGACCAAAGGAGCGGAGAGACAAGGACAAAAACGTGGTTAAAGAAATTCTTAAAGAGGTATGGATGGAGGGAGCTGAACAAAATGTTGAAAAGGTGATAAAGGCTGACCGAATGATAAAGGTGGTATTCATGAGCGAAATCGCGAAAGAGGAATTGTTAGAAAGGAAGTGCTGTCTAGCAAATGTAGAGAAGTTCAAAATAGTATTCTTGCAGAGGGATATGACAAGGGAAGAGAGAAAGCAGGCAGCAGACGTGAGGAAGGAGCGCAGGGAGAGAGAAAGGAATTGGGGAGCCACAACCCCGATCCCTTCAATCCCAGAGGGATGTGGGGAACCCTCCTCAAACAGTGCATTAGCCACAGGGAGTGCGGCACCACGCCCACATTCTACCCAACAGACACCCTACCTGCCCCAACCCCTGTCAGCCCCCCACTAAGTACCCACCTAAGGCACCCTCCCCCCACCCAGCCATCTCCTCCCACTCACCCCCCTCGTCTCACTCCCCCCTTCCCCCAGGACATCCCTTCTCCCCCATCCCCCAAGCCCTCCCTTCTCCCACATGCCCTCCCGTCTCTCCCACCCACAAGCCCTCCATTCTCCCCCCCCCTAAGCCCCCCACTCTCCCCTACCCCACCTAAGCCTTCCCCTCTCCACCACTCCCCAAAACCCTCCCCTCTTCCTCACCCACCTCAGCCTTCCCTTTCCCCCCACGCCTCCCAAGCCCTCCCCCCTTTACTGCCCCCTCAAACCCCCCCTTCTCCCCCATCCCCCCAAACCTCCTCCTCTCACCCCCCTCAACCCTCCCCCTTTCACCCCCTCCAACCCTCCCCCTCTCACCCACCCACCCAACCCTCCCCCTCTCACCCACTCCCCCTATCTTCCCCTCGCCCCCACCCCCCCAAGCCCTTCCTCCACTACCAGTCCCCCCGTACCAGATCCTCCCAGCTCCCACTCACCTCAGACCCCACTGGTCCCCCCCCAGAGGAGAAGCAGAAGAGTCAGTTTCAGGGCAATGTACTCGAACATAGATGGGATCACAAGCAAGGCAAGTGAACTAAGGGAAAGAGCACAAGAAGTGAACCCAGATGTAATCGGACTCACTGAAACAAAACTCTCTGGAATCATGACGAATGCCGTGTTTCCCCAGGAGTACACAGTAATAAAGAAAGAGAGGGAAGGTAGGGGAGGAGGCAGAGTGGCCTTACTCAAGAGAAAGGAATGGAATTTTAAGGAGATGGCTATCCCGGGCTGTGAGGGTTTCAGAGACAACATAGCAGGAACCATGACAATGGGAGGACCAAGGATAGTAGTAGCAGTAATATATAACCCTCTACCAAATGACAGAAGACCCAGTGAAGAGTACGAAAACAACAACATGGCAGTTAACACTATAATTGAGAGGGCAGCCTCTGCTGCCTGTAGAAATAGATCCCACCTGCTCATCATGGAGGACTTCAATCACGGAAGGATTGATTGGGAGAACAAGGAACCGCATGGAGGCGAGGATACGTGGAGAGCCAAACTACTGGAGGTGGTGACTAGAAACTTCTTAACCCAGCATGTCAGAGAATCCACAAGGATGAGAGGAAATGACGAACCAGCGAGACTCAACCTGGTCTTCACCCTGAACGACTCTGACATAAGAGAAATCGGTTTTGAGGCCCCAGTAGGAATGAGCGACCACAGTGTATTGGTGTTTGAGTACCTGATTGAAGAAGGGTTATTGAACTCGAGGAGGGATACCGAAACCAAAAGGTTAGCATACCGAAAGGGAAACTATGAGGAGATAAGAAAATTCCTAACAGATATAGCATGGGAAACAGAACTCAGGGAAAAGACGGCCCAAGATATGATGGACTACATCACGCAAAAATGCAAGGACGCAGCAAACAGGTTTGTCCCAGCCCAAAAGGAAAACAGTGAAATGAAGATGAGAAACCCATGGTTTAATCAGAGATGTAGGCTAGCTAAGCAGCAAAGTAAAAGGGCATGGAGAAACTATAGGAATAGCAGGGCACTGGAGAGCAGAAAAAGAAACCAGAATGCCAGGAATGAATATGTCAGGATGAGAAGAGAGGCAGACAGACAATACGAAAATGACATCGCAAGGCAAAGACTCAGCCTAAATTGCTGCATAGCCACATCAGGAGAAAAACAACAGTAAAGGAACAGGTTATGAAATTAACGATAGGGGCAGAAGGATTCACTACAAACGACAAGGAAGTGTGTGAGGAACTGAATAAGAAAATCCAAGAGGTCTTCACCGTAGAGCAAAGAGAAATCCCAGAGACAAGAGAGGGAATAGCTAACCAGGAACCACTGGAAGAGTTTGAGATTACCAGCGGGGAAGTAAGGAAGTGTTTACTAGAGTTGGATGTGACAAAGGCTATAGGCTCAGATGGAATCTCCCCTTGGATACTAAAGGAAGGAGCAGAAGAACTGTGCCTCCCACTCTCCACAGTGTATAACAAATCAATGGCAACAGGGGAACTGCCAGAAATTTGGAAAGCAGCTAACGTAGTCCCGATATACAAGAAAGGGGATAGACAGGAGGCACTAAATTACAGGCCAGTGTCCCTAACCTGCATACCATGCAAGCTGATGGAGAAGATTGTGCGAAGAAAGCTAGTGGAGCACCTGGAGCGAAAGAACTTTGTAACACAGCATCAACATGGATTCAGGGATGGCGGGTCCTGCCTCACAGGGTTACTTGAATTCTACGACAAGGCAACAAAAATAAGGCAAGAAAGAGAAGGGTGGGCAGACTGCATATTTCTGGATTGTCAGAAAGCCTTTGATACAGTGCCACACAAGAGGCTAGTGAAAAAGCTGGAGATGCAGGCTAGAGTGAAAGGGAAGGTACTCCGTTGGATACAGGAGTACCTAAGCAACAGGAGACAACGAGTCAGTGTGAGGGGTGAGGTCTCAGATTGGCGAGACGTTACGAGTGGAGTCCCGCAGGGGTCAGTCCTTGGGCCTATACGGTTTCTGATATATGTAAATGATCTCCCAGAGGGTATAGAATCGTTTCTCTCAATGTTTGCCAATGATGCAAAATTTATGAGGAGGATTGAAACTGAGGACGATAGTAGGAGGCTACAAGATGACCTAGACAGACTGAGTGAATGGTCCAACAAATGGCAGTTAAAGTTCAAACCGAGTAAATGCAAAGTAATGAAACTAGGCAGTGGAAATAGGAGGCCAGACACAGGATACAGAATAGGAGATGAAGTACTTAATGAAACGAACAGAGAGAAAGATCTAGGAGTTGATATCACACCAAACCTGTCTCCAGAAGCCCACATAAAAAGAATAACGTCTGCGGCACATGCGAGGCTGGCTAACATCAGAACAGCGTTCAGGAACCTGCGGAAGGAATCATTCAGAATCTTGTACACCACATATGTAAGACCAATCCTGGAGTATGCGGCCCCAGCATGGAGCCCGTACCTTGTCAAGCACAAGACGAAGCTGGAAAAAGTCCAAAGGTATGCCACTAGACTAGTCATAGAACTAAGAGGCATGAGTTACGAGGAAAGGCTGCGGGAAATGCAACTTACGACACTGGAAGACAGAAGAGTAAGGGGAGACATGATCACAACCAACAAAATCCTCAGAGGAATCGACCGGGTAAACAAGGATAAACTATTCAACACTGGTGGGACGTTAACAAGGGGACACAGGTGGAAACTGGGTACCCACATGAGCTACAGAGACGTTAGAAGGAACTTTTTCAGTGTCAGAGTAGTTAACGGATGGAATGCATTAGGCAGTGATGTCGTGGAGGCTGACTCCATACACAGTTTTAAATGTAGATATGATAGAGCCCAATAGGCTCAGGATCCTGTACACCAGTTGATTGACAGTTGAGAAGCGGGACCAAAGAGCCAAAGCTCAACCCCCGCAATCACAAATAGGTGAGTACACACACACACACACCCAGGAAGCAGCCCGTAACAGTCTAACTCCCTGGTACCTTTTTACTGCTAGGTAACAGGGATATCAGGGTGAAAGAAACTTCCCATTTTGTTTCTCGCCGGCGCCGGGAATCGAACCCTGGTCCACAGGATTATGTATCCAGCATGATGTCCATTCAGCCACCGGCGCCCATATGTGTGTGTGTACTCACCTAGTTGTGCTTGCGGGGGTTGAGCTTTAGCTCTTTGGTCCCGCCTCTCAACCGTCAATCAACTGGTGTACAGGATCCTGAGCCTATTGGGCTCTATCATATCTACACTTGAAACTGTGTATGGAGTCAGCCTCCACCACATCACTTCCTAATGCATTCCATTTGTCAACCACTCTGACACTAAAAAAGTTCTTTCTAACATCTCTGTGGCTCATTTGGGCACTCAGTTTCCACCTGTGTCCCCTAGTGCGTGTGTCCCTTGTGGTAAAAAGACTGTCTTTATCTACCCTATCAATTCCCTTGAGAATCTTGAATGTGGTGATCATGTCCCCCCCTAACTCTTCTGTCTTCCAGCAAAGTGAGGTTTAATTTCCGTAGTTTCTCCTCGTAGCTCATACCTCTCAGCTCGGGTACTAGTCTGGTGGCAAACTTTTGAACCTTTTTCAGTTTAGTCGTATCCTTGACTAGATATGGACTCCATGATGGGGCTGCATACTCCAGGATTGGCCTAACATATGTTGTATACAAAGTTCTGAATAATTCCTTACACAAGTTTCTGAATGCCGTTCTTATGTTGGCCAGCCTGGCATATGCCGCTGATGTTATCCTCTTGATATGGGCTGCAGGAGACAGGTCTGGCGTGATATCAACCCCAAGTCTGTTTCTTTCTCTGACTCTTGGAGTATTTCATCTCCCAGATGGTACCTTGTATCTGTCCTCCTGCTCCCTGCACCTGTCTTCATTACATTACATTTGCTTGGGTTAAACTCTAACAACCATTTGTTTGACCATTCCTTCAGCTTGTCTAGGTCTTCTTGAAGTCTCAAGCAGTCCTCCTCTATCTTAATCCTTCTCATAATTTTGGCATCGTGTCTGTGTGTGTGTGTCCGTGTACTTACCTGTCAGCTCTTGTCTATGGGGTAGTGAGATCAAGTTCTTTATGCCCCACATACGAACCTTGATGTACCCCTTTGTATTTCATTTTAACTATTCTGATATCCAAATACTTTATCAAATTTAGCTATAAGGTTGTGGATGGAGATGACTTCTTTAGCCTCTTCTTTCTGTGTATATTATATTTCTTTACTATCCGTACATTGTATATTCCTTCCATTCCTTTGACTTCTTAGCATTTCCTACTTCCACTTGTGATCTTCTGTCCCAATTTCTCTCAATTTGAAGAAGCTGTCTTTGTTCACCTTGATGAAGAGAGTCGGTCGGCCGAGCGGACAGCAAGCTGGACTTGTGATCTTGTGGTCCTGGGTTCGATCCCAGGCGCCGGCGAGAAACAATGGGCAGAGATTCTTTCACCCTATGCTTCTGTTACCTAGCAGTAAAATAGGTAACTGGGTGTTAGTCAGCTGTCACGGGCTGCTTCCTGGGAGTGGAGGCCTGGTTGTTGGAAATTTCCAACACTAATACAATACTATTGCATTATAATAAATCAGTATTATTCTATACTAACTACAGTAGTCACTAAAACTTACTAACAGTAATGTTCACATAAACTAACCATTATATCTACATATGGATGCTGGAATTCTTACGAAACCAAGCACCAGTATTGCGTCAGCTTATATCTAGTTAAACACATTTATTGCCAGTGTGTTAGAGAATTGAATGTGGTTCTCTAAAATCATCAGTATTCCGTGTGATAATTATTTATGGATAACATAACTCCCAAATAATTCTAAATCGAGAGTTTTTAGTTACAATTGTTATCAAGTAATAGTTTTTCTGTCGCGCGTAAATGCCATGGAGAAAACTAAAATCTTCTCCATTTCTCGTTTACCACGATAAGATTAGAAAGCAATAATATTTAAATCCCTAGAATCACAACCCAGTCTTTATTAAAGTATTTCAGCCACAATTGCGCGAAATAGTATTATTCGTGATAAATATTTTCTGTGGTGAATGCGGGACGCGGGTTGAGGGAGAGGAGACGCCATTGTGTGTGTGTGGCGAGCTCGTGTTGCGGAGTGAGCAACGAGAGCATACGTACTTGGACGGAAAAGTCGTGGCGTCAGAGTCTGAGACACGTGACGTTGGGATTATCAGCAAGAATTACACTGATACTCAGCTTAGAATGAATAATTATTCTTCTACGTGATCTACAGTGCTCGGTCAAATAATAACGCGTCGATATTCAAGCCAAACTCTCAACCACGTGTACAACATTGTGGAAGTCTGAGATTGAGACGCGATACCAGGCAGACTTCAGCATATACTGCACTCACCGATAAGTATATATTTTTTTCTTGATGCATCATTAGAGATTGTATATTTCGTGGGCAGTCTGTCGTTACATCGTAAGACGACTAAAAATCCAATGTTAGTACCGCACTAATCTTTATTTTCTATTTCATAAATATTAAGATTTAAGTAGCCTAGTTCAATGCTATGTAATATCCTTTAAATTACAGCTCGTATGTGAGGAGTCAACGAGCCGTTAACTACATTCGTGTTATTCACCTCTAAGGGCTTCTATGTGGAGATCCTGAGATCACGAGGACGAGGCACGAACGATGTCATAGAAATCGTCTTAAAGCTAAGAATTTTGTACATTTAATTGCTCCAATTTATTCTACATAGCCATAATATTATCACATTGAATGCTTGTCATGTGTGGAGATGGATGTGTTTACTTAGATGATTGCTCTCTAATTTTAACAATCATTAATATTTTCTATTTGTGTTTACCTATTGATTCTATAATAATTTGGTCACAATATTCTTTATTCAACAATGCACTGGTGCACGAACCACACTAGTTCCTAGACGTATATGAAGTTCTAGCAATACCCCCCCCCCCCCCCCAATGTAGGTGTTTGAGGCTCTGACTTTAGTTCATTAACCATACAGTCCATTATTTATATAAGTGATTATTCTTTCTAATATTTATCCATAGACACTGATTTGTTACGGACCCGAGCCCAGCGTCCGAGCACGGAGCAGTGACGACCGCAGCCATCTGTGCATCAGCTCCCAAAACCCCCTCCAAATGGACGGCGTCATCTAGTGAGGACGAGATATACTGGCCACATAGGCTAGTTTCCCGTCCTGATCAGCTCATAACCTAGTCGCTGCTGACCTCTGGTGAGGTGACGCTTAGACAGCAACGCCATCTATGTAGTGGATAGGTGAGCGTTTGTGTCTAAGCCTGTAAGAGAGGTGCCCTAGAGTGTAACTAGTACTGATGACGTGTCTGATTACAGAGTCGACCTGGGACTGCTGTAATGAACGTTGGATCAGTCTACCCAAGGCAGCCGTAGAACCTCCACGCATTTGCTGCAGAAGCTGTGAGTCACCCCCTGGATGAACACTGTTGTGTTAGCCTGCCCGTGAGGTGGCAGAACCAGGGATTGTCGTACCCGTGGCTGACTGGTGGAGAAGACTAGCCACTGGGGTGTTGTGGTGAGGAGAGTGATCTGTGAAATCACACGAGGCTCCTGCCTAGGGCTCGCAACCCTAGTATCGGTCGTGGAGTGGCCTAACCAGCGGAACTGATTAGGAACCTGCCAGCTACAGGCTGGATTTGGGGTGAAGGC
This sequence comes from Procambarus clarkii, assembly GCF_040958095.1. Classification (NCBI taxonomy): domain Eukaryota; kingdom Metazoa; phylum Arthropoda; class Malacostraca; order Decapoda; family Cambaridae; genus Procambarus; species Procambarus clarkii. The sequence continues at coordinate 981,703 of NW_027189163.1, forward strand.
CTCCACGACGGTGCCCCCAGTGAAATTGTGATTGGGCTGGCCTGTGGCCAGGGTAGACTCGAGAGAATCGAAGGATTCATCGTGAGGCCACAAGAGGACCAAGGGCTAAGCATCGTTGAGCACTGTGGAACATTCCTGCGTCTTCAGAGGAAGACCATATTGTATATTATAGTGTTTATACCCCCCCGTGTGATAATTTAAATATTTATTTATTGGTGATGGTTTAATAATATATTAAGTTTAGTGTAATTGTATCCCTTCCCTCTTAATTTACTTGTGTTACGGAACACACCCCTTGAAAGCCACTACTAGCTTGGGGCCGGATACCCTAACTCTACTAACATCAGAGAAAGAACCCAGTTGCGACCCAAGAGGGCTGTAACGTAATTGGCATCCCCAGCGGGATCCGACCCCTTGTCAAGTATGTTTGACAGGGGTGGTGAAGTGGCGCAATCCGTGTAAATAATTCCCCTGTTTGTGACTATTAGGACGTTATACGTCCTGTACGGTGTTCGGAGTGATTTAGTGCAATATTGTAGAGTGAGGTGCTCGCTGTGATTAAGTACAATATTGCGTAGTGCGGTGCCCGGTGTAATTACGTGCAATATTGGCAAGTGCAGTGTTTGGTGCGATAAAGTGCAATATTGACGTAGAACAGTACTCGGTGCGTTAAGTGCTAACGTGAAGCGGTGTGTTAAGTGCTAGTACTCCATCTCAGTGACAATGGCAGAAAAAGCGACCATCGACGATCTGGACGATGTTCAGGCTTTTCTGAACAGGGAGGACTGTCCTTGCCAGATTAAAATATCTGGGAAAACAGGAACTGGTACTGGTGAGTGCCTACCTGGAGATCAAGATACGTGCCAGTGATTCCCGTGTGGAGATCTTGTCCAAGGTTCACTGGCATTTGAAGGCCGAGGAGAAAGAGGAAAGTGAGGCACAAGGTACAAAAGAAAGTGAGGAAGTAGCTTCCACTGAAAAGGAAGATAAGGGCAGTGACATTGACAGCGATGCAGGTGAGCTGAATATTAGCTTGCTAACAGTCAAAATGCGTGCCATTGGAAATAAATCGTGAGATAGAATGGAAGAAATTAGAAATAGAACGAGAATTAAAAGATAAAGAAATGGAGATGAAAGATAAAGAATTGGAGATGAGGCGTTTAGAACTAGAAAGAGAAAGAGAGAGAGAAGAAAGAGAAAGAGAGAGAGAAGAACGAGAAAGAGAAAGAGAAGAGCGAGCAAGGGAAGAAAAATAAAGAGAGACGACATGAGCTAGAAGTATTGCGATTAAGTGGTGGAAGACAAACAATGGAAACGAGTAGTTTCGATCCAGTAAGGAACATCAAAATGGTCCCGAAGTTCAACGAGAAGGAAGTTTCGAAGTTCTTCGCGTCCTTTGAAAAAGTCGCAGCCTCGTTGGAGTGGCCAAAGGAGAATTGGGCCATCATGATACAGTCTGTCTTGACTGGGAAGGCCCAAATCACCTACTCCACGTTGTCCCTTGACGACTCTGGCGATTACGACAAGGTGAAGAAGGTCGTCCTCATGGCATACCAATTGGTACCTGAGGCTTGCAGGCAGAAATTCAGGAACCTGAAAAAGACCCCAGAGCACACGTTCACCGAATTCGCCACAATCAAGGAGCGGCTTTTCCAGGAGTGGTGTGCCTCTCGGAAGGTGGAGACCAAAGAAGACCTCGAGCAGCTCATACTGTTAGAGGACTTCAAAGACTGTCTGTCTGGAGACCTGAAGACGTACTTAGAAGAGCAGCAGGTGGAGACCTTGAGTGCGGCAGCCAACATGGCTGAGGAATACATCATGACGCATAGGCCTTCTGCTAAGTATGTCCCAAGGAATTACCCACGCCGGTTTGACAAACCTCGTCATGACGAAGAGGAGACCCCCGTCCCACAAAGCGCTAAGAAGACGCCCCCAAGTAGCCCTCGAAGGACCAGTCCTAGCAGTCCGAAACACCGGAGTCCGAGGAGGAATATGGTGTGCTGGACTTGTGGGCAGAAAGGGCATGTAGCTGCTATGTGCCGAGGCAGAAGAGGTAGCGGCCCACGTAGGGAGGTGATGTTGATGAGCTGTGTGACACCACCAGTAGGAAGCCAGTCTATGACTAGTCAGGAAGGACCAAGTTTGTTCGCCCCTCACACTTCAGGTGGGTGTGTATTGAGTGATCATACTGGTAGATCAGTGGTAGTGCTCAGAGATAGTGGAGCAGCCCAGTCCCTGATCGTGAGAAACTCGTTACCCGAGGGAGTGAGTGTGGATGGGAGACAAAAGGTTGTCCTGGTTGGGTTTCCTAGGACGCAGTATGTCGCCCCCTTAGTGCCGGTACATCTTGACTCGCCTTACTTCAGCGGCACATGTGCGTTGGCAGTAGTCGATACCCTGCCTATAGCTGGGATTGACGTGATACTAGCCAACGACTTGGTGACAGATTGGAGCAACAATCATCCAAAGGTTGCGGACGAGTCGGCCGGAACAGCAAGGTCTGAGGTAACAGCAGGCAGTGGTAATGTCCAGGTACAGACAGACCCGAAATTAAATGCTATGTTTAATTTGTCCTCTACCCGACAGATTGAGAACGTTTGAGAACGAAGAGAGGCCTCGTGTACAAACACCCACGGATACCCCAGAGTCTGGGGCGAAGGCGGATGAGTACTTGCGGTATGGCAAGGTACCACGTTCATTGAACCCGCCAGAGATTCCCCAGACGTCGGAGGTATGTGAGGTATGTGTGAAGGTTCTAGTGCCCTCTTCGGTCCAAACCAGGCTAATGGATATAGCCGGCTATGGACATTACAGGCTCAGGAAGCTTATTCCTCCGTTAACCAAATGTTTCCTAGCGGTATCTTGTTTTATTCTTATGTGTGTTCTCAGTAAGGACCAGTGGACGACCCGACAGATGATGGCTCCCATGAACATTGCGAAGAGATCCCAGGGATTGGAGATTTGCACTGCGAGTGTTGCAGTCAAAGAAGGGACCTGGAAGGTGATGGTAGATACAGGAGGTACGAGATGTGATATTATGAGTGACTGTTTCCAACAGGTTGACACCCCCCGCGTGATTGCTGAGCTGGGATGCAGCGTTATACGGAACGTTGGTCGACCTGACGGTGGCAGAGCGAATGCCATCCTCGATGTACGAGCAGCCCTGTTGGAACTAGGTGTGAGCCTAGTAGAGGCGTATGCTGTAAGTACTGACTTGCCCACTGTCGCTGTCACTCTAAATGATCAGACCCCTGTATTCCAGGTTCCCGTCTTCCTGGAGGACCGCCGGACCGGTACCAGAAATACCGTCTGTGACCAGCCATCATCGGTGCCACGACACAGGGAAGTGTCAGTTCACCCCGGATCGCGTCAATATCGATCTTTACTCGAGAGATGTGAGATTATGCTCCGGATTGACATCTCGGTGAAGGTGTGGGAAGTTGCAACAGGCAGGTCATTGCCTACCATCTTCAAGTTTCATCTGTGCCAGAGTTTCCCGTTTGAAACTAGGACTTGGAGTTTCCCCTGTGGACAGGACATCCTCGCAACTCCAGTTCGTAATGTATGTGAGTCCGTGTCGAGTTGTATCCACGTACTAATTTGGTTTGTGTTTTTCTTTATAGAACCCCAAACCAAATTCTTTTTGGTGGGGAGGTGTTACGGACCCGAGCCCAGCGTCCGAGCACGGAGCAGTGACGACCGCGCCATCTGTGCGTCAGCTCCCGAAACCCCCTCCAAATGGACGACGCCATCTAGTGAGGACGAGATATACTGGCCACAAGGGCTAGTTTCCCGTCCTGATCAGCTCATAACCTAGCCGCTGCTGACCTCTGGTGAAGTGACGCTTAGACAGCAAATCCATCTATGGAGTGGATAGGTGGGCGTTTGTGTCTAAGCCTGTAAGTGAGGTGCCCTAGAGTGTAACTAGTACTGATGACGTGTCTGATTACAGAGTCGACCTGGGACTGCTGTAATGAACGTTGGATCAGTCTACCCAAGGCAGCCGTAGAACCTCCACGCATTTGCTGCAGAAGCTGTGAGTCACCCCCCGGATGAACACTGTTGTGTTAGCCTGCCCGTGAGGTGGCAGAACCAGGGATTGTCGTACCCGGGGCTGACTGGTGGAGAAGACTAGCCACTGGGGTGTTGTGGTGAGGAGAGTGATCTATGAAATCACACAGGCTCCTGCCTAGGGCTCGCAACCCTAGTATCGGTTGCGGAGTGGCCTAACCAGCGGAACTGATTGGAACCTGCCAGCTACAGGCTGGATTTGTGGTTGAAGGCCTCCACGACGGTGCCCCCAGTGGAATTGTGATTGGGCTGGCCTGTGGCCAGGGTAGACTCGAGAGAATCGAAGGATTCATCGTGAGGCCACAAGAGGACCAAGGGCTAAGCATCGTTGAGCACTGTGGAACATTCCTGCATCTTCAGAGGAAGACCATATTGTATATTATAGTGTTTATACCCCCCATGTGATAATTTAAATATTTATTTATTGGTGATGGTTTAATAATATATTAAGTTTAGTGTAATTGTATCCCTTCCCCCTTAATTTACTTGCGTTACGGAACACACCCCTTGAAAGCCACTACTAGCTTGGGCCGGATACCCTAACTCTACTAACATCAGAGAAAGAATCCAGTTGCGACCCAAGAGGGCCGTAACATGGTTCTTCCTTGTGTTTCTAATGATCACTTTTATTAGTTTCCCTCTTTTATCAAAAGTGGGTGGTCCTTCGTTAATAATTTGATTAATTAAATAATTGAGTCAAGCCCCAGATATCCCACACTGGTCGAGGACACTAAAAAGCCCCGAAATCTTCTCAAGATAACCTCAAGATAGATAGCCGCCTTGGTTATCCCCTCAGTATCTCTGATGTTGTGATCATATCCCTTCTGTTAATTCTACCCTCTAGGGTTGTGAGTCCTATTAGTTTATCCTCATTTCTTGCCAGTACTGCACATTTAATTTTGGTCTAAACAATGTGTTGAAGATTGCCTTAAGGAGTCCTAATTTAGGTTTTAAATGCTAATTTAGAATTTAAAATCTATTATTTACTACCATTACATATGCTGCCTATTGCCTATTATGTGTGCCTTTGGCGTTAGTGCTGAAATGTTTTTCACTCAAATCATTCCCTCTTTCCAGTCAATGTAGCTGGCCTCTCGTTATGGTGTAGATGCATTTTGGTTCCGTTTCTCATTTTCCAATCATCATTATTTTACACCTCTTTGGGACTGAATTCCAGACTGTTACGGCCAGTTACGGTTCGTCAGTTCATCTAATAACACTACATAGACAGAACACTGTCTTCTACCGACGCCGGCCACTTGTCCTCGCTGGGACAAGTTAGGAGTTGTGGACTGCCATGGGCGAACTGCCTTCAATAGCTCAAGAGACCCTTCTCATCCCTTTTGCGGATATAAAAGTCATTAGCCAGACAGAAAGTACACGAGGATAACATAGAATGACAGCATTTCACCGGGAAGAGAAAATATGATCAGATGCACACGATATCGCGTTGATACTGTTACCTCCCTCACCAGAGGGCAGTATCATCAACCCACCTCCTAAATGAGTTATGATCAGGAGCATTCCACAGATGGTGCTGACCTTGCCACACCTCCACCAACAGGTAGCGTTGTCCTTGTCACACCTTAATGAGTCGGGGTTGGAGAACAGGTCTGCAGATGGCGTCGATATCGCCGCAGCTCACTCCTCCGATGGCGTCGATATCCCCGCACCTCACTCCTCAGATGGCGTCGATATCGCCGCACCTCACTCCTCAGATGGTGTTAATATCGGCACACAGACACCATTTGCTCCTCCATGCCTGGAGTTTATCAACATCCTTCTATAATTTCCCGCAGATTTTTTTTTTTTACTTTCCGCATCAGCTTTGGGAGGTCATTGACATAAATAGCAGCATTTCGAGGATCAAGCCTTTTGTGTCCAACTTGCTATATTCCTCCTTTTTGTAACCGCCTCTCTGTCTATGACTTTTTGCTCCTTGTCTTTCAGGCATTTGTTTACCCAGTTCAGTGTTTTCCAAGAAATTTCAGCCTTTTTGTCCATACTGAACACCACCCCCAATGCTTAGTGGGGAGTGAGGGGAGGGAAAGACGTGTTGGCCGTGCTCGGTTAAAATTTCGATATATACCAGTTTTTTGGAGGGTTGCAGCCATGGATCACTGATCACAGTCATCACAAACCCGAAGGAAAGGTGAATACAGTCATTAACAATGGAACATTAAGTTAAATAGAGAATAAACGTGTGACCACGTGGGAGCCAGTGCCACAAGGCTAATGGATAGCCGATATCCGCATGCACTGTCAAATATAGTGAACAGTGATTCGTTGAGCAGTGAAGTAGAACGTGTAACACAACACATATATATAAGTTGAAAGTGTAGGAGAATTGCATATGGAAAATGATAAAACTACCAATGCCAAAAGAAGGCAATGCACTAGGCTGTGTTTACACCAGCCACGAGGCCTACCCAGTGTATGGGACGTTCCTAATAATAATAATAATAATAATAATAATTTTTATTTAGGTAAGGTACATACATAAAGAGATTTTACAAAGTTTGTTGGCTTTATAGATAGAGCTAGTACATACAATGCCTAAAGCCACTATTACGCAAAGCGTTTCGGGCAGTTTTCCTCAGTGATAATATACTATGAAGGTATACTTTAAAAAGGGAATGTAAATCTAAGAATTTGAAAGAGTGAGTGAATACCATTGCAAACCAGGAATTAGGCGGGAAACTCTATATGGTTATACAGGCAAACAATAAATCAATGTTTTAATTGAGGAACTGGCAACTGGTGGCATCCATCCCGCGAACTGGGACAACAACGGTCGACTGTACATCCCACTGTGACCATCACAATCTACTATATGATAAGTACCTGCCCATAAATTTTGAACAAATAACCATATATATAATATCATAAATATATACATATAATATTATAAATAGTAAAATTTACTAAAGTCAGCAAGGGATACTAAAGTCAGCAAGGGATACATACGGTGAAGCACAAATACAATATAATACAATACATAAGATAATGGAGGTGTGTGACAAGTGTTCTTAAGCTTTTGGGAGACGTATTGTAGGCGTCAATTGTTACATCTGTAACACAAGATTTCTCCTGAACCGTGCAGAATTATCTAAACCATGCACAAAAAGACATGGGATATACTTGATTTGTTACAATGACAGGTTAAAATGGGAAAACATAACCCAACTGACGAATGTCATGCCTCAGGCACGCAGATTAACATTCACAGAAAAGCTACCAGCGATATATACGGATTGTGAAAAACAGCACTGGACAGCAACCAAAACTCAGGAACCGCTGGTTTAGAGAGCAACAGCAGTAGTGTGGAGGGAGAAGGTATTGTGGTACAAAACAATAGCAAGCGCAGGTATAAATAACATGGAGAAAATAAAAACTGAGAATATTTGCAAAAATTACGCACAAAGAATCAGGAAATATTGGAAAAAGGCACAAAATGCCCTTTTCTGCATCCTCGAAAATGCAGGAAGTTTTTTTCGAGGGTTCGTGCCATTTTGGAACAGAGTGCAGATAAACTATGTAAATAGTTTATAGTATGTAAATAAAGTGCACCCTAAACTATGTAAATTTCCAATCAATGAAAGAAAATGTTATAATCTTCAGTGGCCGGAATTCCACATGAGAGGTACACAGCGTTATAGATGGGAAGATCAATATGCTATTACCATAATTTTTTTAAATGACAGGCAGAAACAGAATAGAACATATGAGACAGAAGAATAGGCAGATAGAACCACTGCAGGATTACAGAGGAAGAGGGTGATATCAACAAGACTGGAATGCAGGTCATCATCAAGTACACAGGTACTACACCACACAACACTCGTACTACAACCAACACTGGACGAATCACTACCAAAACAGTACACCCAGGTCCAGGGTGAAGAGGGGGGGGGGGTGAGAACTACCAAAGCCCACCAGAAGTGACATGCAATATGGGAAATAATTTATATTTGCAAACATACAAGGCCTAAAGTCAAAATCAAGAAATAAAGTTAAGTTCATAAACGGCCTTCTAATAGAATTGAACTCAATATTTGGTGCATTTTACAGAAACCCACACGAAAACTACATGGATAGTGAAATATGGATCCATATTATAATCTATATACATGTGAGAGAGTAATTAAGTCAAGTGGAGGAGAAGGTCTGTATATTAATTTTAAAGAGGAACAGGAATGCACAGAGCTTCTAAACTTGTCCAATGAGGTGGTAGAGATACTTGCAGTCAAGGTAGAAAATATAAATCTAATTATTATTATAGTATGCAAAACGCCAGATGCAACAGTTTAGGAATTTCTGAGCAGATACACAGAATAGAGACTATTCTTGTTAACCTGCAAACCCAGTACCAAGTATTATATTTCTTGGAATCTTCAATCTACCCAGTTTAAAATGGAGGATAGTAAACAATTTCTTTATAGCAGGAAATCAACCTGGAAATAACCAACCACAAGTCAGAGAACCACTGTGATTCAGTGAAAAATTCTCGCTCAATCTGCAGATTATAGAACCAACTAGGAACTAAAACACGCTGGACTTAATATTCACAAACAATGATAAGCTAATCAGAGACATTACAATCTCAGACACTATAGACTCGGACCACAAGATCATTGAAGTGCAAACTAACATTAATAACGGTAGTAGGTCCAAGAGAAACAACAAGCGAGAAGGGTTATTCAGTAAATTCAATAGTAATTATAAAATAATGAACTCGGAGAATATATACAGGGACCTTACAAACATTCATTGGGAAACTGTTGTAAGTAATACAAATCCTAAACAAGGAATAGAAAAACTGACTTCTGAAGCATATGAAGTGTGCCTCAAACACTTTCTGTCTCAAGGTGTGTCTTTTGAGGAAAGCCAGAAAGAGATCCAATGTAGAAAGAGAACGAAGACGACAATATAAAAGAAGACAAATAATAACGGAAATGCTTAATCATACACGACTTTCTATACAAAGAAGGAATAATTTAAATAATCAGGGAGATTGAAGAAATAGAACAGAGACAGAAGCATTCATATCAGATTGAAGAAAGGCAAATAGAACAGAAAGCAATTCAAGAAATAAAGAAAAAACACTAAATATTTCTTCACATAGGCGAAATCAAAAGCAACTAGGAACTCTGCCAGTATTGGACCTTTTCGTAGAAGTGAAGTTTCATACACGGAGGATGATAGAGAAATTAGTGAAATCCTAAAAAAAGCAGTATTAAAACATGTTTAGCACTCCAATAAACAGCATGAAAGTGAAAGGTCCAGATAACTTCTTTATGTGTGATATTGAAACTCCAGTAAATATAACTGTTATCAACACAAGCATGGAAGATTTTGAAAGGGAAATTGACAACATACCCATGCATTCAGCCCTAGGGGCCAGACTCATGGAATTCAAAATTTATAAAGAAATGCAAAGTGCTAGTAGCGCAGGCACTCAGTAAAGTGTGGTGGAAGAGCTTGGACTCAGGGGAGATACCAAATGCGCTTAAATCAGCAGACATAACCCCTCTTCACAAGAGAGGGAGCAAAGCATTGGCAAAGAATTATAGACCAGTTGCACTAACATCCCACATAATAAAAAGTATTTGAGAGAGTGATCAGGAGTCAGGTCACTACTTTCATGGAAACCAATGATCTCCACAACCCAGGCCAACTTGGATTTAGAGCAGGAAGATCATGCCTCTCACAGCTACTTGACAACTTGACCCCCCCTGACCTATGTGTTTAACAGATCTCTCGCCCTGTCCATGGAGGACAGAAGAAAATGTATATATGCTGGTTATCATATATTGCAAGGGTGCTAGCAATGTTAGCACACATTATAAATGTGTGGCCACGTCTGTGGTAGAAAAGAAAAGGCTACTTGACTACTACGACAAAGTCACTGAGGCATTAGAAGAAAAGCTGAATGCAGATGAGGTATACACAGACTTCGCAAAGGCATTCGATAAATGTGGCCATGGAGTGATAGCACACAAAACGTGGTCAATTGGAATAACTGGTAAAGTAGGACGCTGGATACTCTTTTCTGTAGAACAGAACACAATGAATAACAGTCAACCATATAAAATCGAGTCGAAGCACAGTAAAAAGCTCTGTACCTCAAGGTACAGTCCTTGCACCTCTGCTTTTCCGTATTCTCATATCAGATAACGACTCAAATACTAGGCACAGCTTAGTATCATCCTTTGCAGATGACATAAATATCAGCATGAAAATTGCCTCTGCTGATGACATTGAAAAACGTCTAGCTGATATTAATAAAGTTTTCGACTGACCAGCAAAAAATAACATGATAATTAACAGTGATAAATTCCAGGTATTCAGATACGGTAAAAATGAGAACCTTAAACGTAATAAAGGGTACAAAATACAATCAAATCTACCCATAGTAGGAAAACAGCATGTAAAGGATTTTGGAATAAGGATGTCTGATGACCTTACGTTTAGAGAGCATAACCAACCAAATATTGCATCAGCTAGAAAAAGATAGGATGGATTACAAGAACTTTCAAATCCAGATATTCCATCACAATGGTTGTACTCTTCAAATCACTTGTGTTGTCCCGTCTTGAGTACTGCTCAGTACTCACTTCTCCCTTCAGATTAGGAGAGATTGCTGAAATATAAGGGAGCACAGAGATCATTGATGCAATAGAGCACCTATATTATTGAGATCGTCTCAAAGCTCTTCAAATGTAGTCATTAGAAAGGAGACGAGAGAGATATCAAATAATATACACATGGAAAATACTGGAGAGCAAGGTCCCAAATCTACACGGTAAAATAACATCATACTGGAACGAACGATATGTAAGAAAATGCAGAATAGAACCAGTGAAGAGCATGGGTACCACAGGCACAATCAGAGAACGCTGTATAAACATCAGAGGTCCATGGTTGTTCAACTTCCTCCTAGCGAGTATAAGAAATATTGCCAGAAAAACCATGGACATCTTCAAGAGAAAACTAGATAGTTTTCCAAGTCACAGTGTTATTAACTTTATTGTATTGTGAATAAATTGTAAATAGCTGTTGTTATGTGGTGGTGGCGGTGGCAGGCAGTTACGGTGATGACAGTGGTGATGACATTACAGAGGTAGGGGCAGATGTGGTGTTATATTAGTGGGGTAATTGTAGTTGTGGTGGCAATAGTGGTGGTCGTATTAGCGTTCGTGGTGGTGGTGGCTACCTTGGGGGTGATTCTGAGGATTAACGTCCCCGTAGCCCAGTTTCTGACCAAGCCTCCTGGTTGGGGGTTTGGTTAATCAGGCTGTTGAATGCATATGAAACACACTCTGGTTGATTAGCAATCTTTAGAGGTGTTTATCGAGATCTGTCTTGGTCCCGTGAGAGGCCGGTCAGTTATGTCCCTTATGTGTAAAGAAAGAGTGTTGAAAAGTCTTGGGCCTTAGATGTTTATAGAGCTCCTTCTAAGAGTAGCTATTGCAGCTCTTCATTTCAATGGGGGCTATTTTGCACATCATGCCATGCCTCCTGGTCTCATGTGATGTTATTTCCTTGTGCAGACTTGGAACCAATCCCTCTAATATTTTTCAGGTGTAAATTATTATATATCTCTCTCTTGCCTGAGCTTTAGAGAATACAGATATAAACATTTTAATCGTCCCAAAAATGTTGAAGTTTTATAGTGGATTGCTGCAGTAAAGAATCTATGCACAATCTCTAGGTCGGCAATATCTCCAGCTTTGAAAGGGCCTGTTAGTGTGCAACAAGATTTCACTCTAGAATAGTGCACTATCATCTTAAAAATTATCATTCTTGGTATAGCAGCCCTGGTCTGAGAGGTTCATTTTATCGAGCCTGGCCCTTTTCTCGGTTGTAACAGATAACTGGGTCCTAAAGATAAATCCTACTGATATGATAATTCAAATATCCTATACAAAGCCTTTTCCTTCTACAGTATGACTTAAGGGCCCGGTGACGGAGGAGACCTTTCTAAATATGAAATATAGTGAAAACTTTTAAACAAATCTCACGTTATTTGGCTTCAGCGTCCTAAAAATTTCATCCCAATATGTTATGAAATGGATTTTTTACGAACTTTTAACAAATAAATGCGTGTGCGACGAGCGGCAACCAGTACTGATGATAACGATAACACCTATTTACTGGCAATCAAGGATAAAGTGATACAAGCAGCTGTTCGACGCACTAAGAAGACAAGTAGTAGTAAGGAGGCTCCACAAAGTGGATATGCCGCTGGTGCCACCTGGAGGGCCAAATTTCACACATAATAATGAGTTAGTATGTTATTATGCTGTATTATATTATTTATCATATAAATACATTGCCCAATGGTAATATTTCTTATGTTCCTTTGTACGAAAAGCTGACAATTTCTTTTTTTTCTCTCTCTCCTTTGTTTCTATGCGGATTTTGTTGTGACTTCTACATCTTGGAGAATGTATATCTGGCACTAAGCATGTGAAGTTGGAACGAAATTGGTCAACATGTTAATCAGCCACAGGTGGCAGAAGTTGTTGCCTATATTATTTTTGGCCGATTTATTTACAGAGTTCATGCTCTATTATCTTTGACTATTTTGGTTGTATTGATGAATAAAGAGCATATGAGGGCCTTATCACTTATATATGGACAATAAAGTCACTTCAATATATATGTTTCGTTATAAGAACATAAAAATATAAGAATGAAGGTAACTGCAGAAGGTCAATTGGCCCTTACCAGTCAGCTCCGATTTATATCCACCTAATCTCATATATATATATATGTCTAACCTACTGTTAGATAGTTAAGGGGCCCAGTGTCTGTTTTACAGTTATCCCTAACGAGTCCATATATTATGTTTTTTGGGGGGTTATTTATTTTTACTTCATTTCAACAAATATTGACCTACAACTTTCACATGATCGAGTACGAATGCCAAGCAATGTTTATTAAAACATAAAAGACAATTCATTAATTAGAACTACCCATATTTCAATAAGGGTAGTCAATAATTTCAACTTCAATTATCTCTAAAATAGGAATTTAACTTTGTGACCTGATAAAAAATTAAGTTTCTGACCGATTCGCACCATTTATACATATTATGTGCAAAGTTCTTAGATCTAAGGTCTCTATAACTTTGTTTAGTCATAAAGCCATAACGTTTGGAGTTATAATTTTTTTACTTATAAATCTGGCACATATTTGGATGGCCACATTGAAAAAAATGTTTTACAGTAAACTATACTGTACTTTCAAACAATAATTTTATCAAAGATTCATGAACGTTGTATGCCATTCTGGCATATATATGATATGTTCTCCAACTGCTAATAAAATAACAATTATTGACATTTTAAGATTTTTATCACTAATTTGAAATCGTGATTTTTTTTTTCAATTTTTTTAACTTTTTTCTTTTCATGATTTGATGTTGATCTATTAGAAAACGTTGGACCATATACCATGAAGATTATTCACAACAAAAATTTAGTGTGTTTGAGGAAGTTTCGGTGCACCGTCACCTAGCACCTTAACTGTGATTTTATAGTTTCCGTTTTTATATTTTCGTTTCTTTCAGAACGCATGAGCTCCATTAAACATATTATCTGTAGCATTTTGAATGACCTGAACATCAGACTGGAGGATTTCTGTGTCCTCTATATTGTCTACTCTTATCAAAATCCCCGTGCCATATGCAAAGGATGACACAGCACAATAGATTGTTTACTTGTATATGTCTGATAAATGGAAGAAAAAAAATACAGGAGCAAGCAGGGTACCTTGGGGGGACTTAGTTTTTCCCTCTGGATGATCCTGATTTTACTTTGTTAACTATTGCACTGATTTCTCTTCGTTTGAAAGTTAAGGATCCGTCTTCCCTTCTTTGCTAGTAATTACTTTTGAATGCTTTTGTGTGCAATAGCATCATGGTCACATTTGTCGAAAGATTTTTACAAAGTTTGTGTATAATAAGTCAGCATTGTGCATTGTGGCATTTATTTCCATGTCAAAGTGATCTAGCAATTGTGAGAGGCAAGAGCACCCTGTTTTGAAACCAAGTGGTCCAGGGTTATGTAGATACTGCGAGTCCATGTGATTAGTGATCTTACTTCTTAGCACTCTTTGAAAGATTTATATGACATATGATGTTAGGGTCATTGGTCTATAATTATTCGTATCTGATTTACTACTTCCTTTGTGATGTGGCGCGATCTCCATTGTTTTGAGTACGTCAGGGGTAAGCTTCCTCTCCAACAGATACTTAGGGCCTGTGATGTGGTGTTGTGCTCGTCTTGATGAATGTAGAATTCCAGGAGTCTGGGCCTGGTGCAGAGTGCATGGGCATGTTGTCTCTGGCTACTTCAATGTTTAGTGGGGAAAGGATGACATCGAATGTATGGCTCGATGCTGATGGCATATGCATAAAGAATTTGTTTGGATCATCGATCTTCAATGAGTTTAGAGATTCATTGAATAGTGAGTGGTTCTGTAGCCTATGTATTTTATTCATTTCTTTGTTATTTGTAAATGTTCCATCACACTTGTGCAAGGTCCCAATGTTATATGTAAATTTTATTCTAAATTTTGAGCTTGAGATGAAGAATTTTTGTATTCCTCTCTATTGTACTTATAGTCATTTGTACTCTTTGCCTCTCCTGAATTATATGATTCTTGCACCTTAAGCTCGAGCATTTCCTTATCTCTACCTAGACGTTGTTGGGATAGAGTGGCACATTTGTGATGTTCTGTGATTTATTTTCTTCGCATATACAGGGAATGTCGTTCTCGTTCCAATTTGCATCTTTTTCTCTTTTTTTCCTTAATGGTATGTGATTTCCACATATATCTTGTACTATTGTGCCTACGTTCTCGACACACTAGTTTAAGGTTGCATTATCTAGCTGTTCTTCCCAGCATATTTCTGCATTGTCCTGGTTTATTAGTTCCCAAT
This sequence comes from Procambarus clarkii, assembly GCF_040958095.1. Classification (NCBI taxonomy): domain Eukaryota; kingdom Metazoa; phylum Arthropoda; class Malacostraca; order Decapoda; family Cambaridae; genus Procambarus; species Procambarus clarkii. The sequence goes on from NW_027189163.1 coordinate 996,725, forward strand.
TAATCAGTTTGTTATTGAAATTAAATATACTGAATTCTCCTCATCTTGAAATTGAGACTGGCTGCACAGGTCTATTGCCCATGCTTCTCTGAACTTCCATTAGGTTCTGATAGGAGTAACATGAATTGGTAATCGTTATGACCCTAATGAGTTCATCATTGTCTGTGAAAATAAGATTTACGATGTTCTCCTTTCCAGTTTTTTTTTTTTTGAGATATATACAAGAGTTGTTACATTCTTGTAAAAAGTTGGTTCTACTATTTGCTGTTTAAAGGAAAACTCCCATACAACTGAATGAGATCATTTGTGTGTGACTGTTCATTTAGACTTCTTCCTAAGATTGTTTCGGGAATGACTGTATTTGCCATATTTTTTCCATTTTAGATGCCGTAAGATGAAATCATCAACGAAGATGATGGTGGTAGTGATGGTTGTTGTGTAAATAGTGTATTGGTAATGGCATTGGTGGTAGTGGTAGTCACTTTGCAAGTGTTTCCTTGGTTCAGTTATAAACTATAATTAAAACTTCCCTAAATGTTCATAATTTTCTTTTAAATTAAATAATGCATCATCTACCTTCTGTAAGTAAAAATGACTGACAACACTTTATCAGCTGAATCAAGGGAAAGTCAAAGGTTAAATGAGGATTCAACTCTGTTGTTCTTCCATAGTCTTCCTTTGAAGCTTTTGTAACCTATATGACATCATCTACATATTTTGTTTTCATAAGAGAACTGGAAGAGTCTGTTATGGCCCTGAAGATGTTACAAAGATGAAAATTGTGTGTAATGAAGTTTTGGCCCTGTACTTCATGGAGGGATGCCGAGCTCCCCAGTTGGTTAAATTAAAAATAAAACAAATGCAATAATATAAAACAATGAATTAAAGGAAGCTACAAGTGTCAGTTTATAACTACTTACCTGCTGCTGTAAGAACCGTGTGAAGAAAAATGCGACAGCCACCGTATACGACACGAGGAATATCCTCATCAAGCCTCTTGGGTAACCTGTAATAATAATTTGTAATTATACAACAGAAGCAGATTACAATGCATTTATCAAACCATCTAAGAAAATAAGAGACTATACATATAATTACGCAATAGTGGTTGATGCCCTTATGTGTTAATCAATCCTTGGACATAATTGGGGACATCCCCTTGTTGGATACTTCCTCGTCGAGTGTAATTTATGAAACCCTTCAATCATGGAGACGATGTTTGTCGGAGTACAGATACACTTTATTTCACTTGTTGCTCGACGCTTCTGATCGGCTTTGCCAGGCCCGCCACATCACTGCATTATTTGTGGAGATGGTCACCCTGCTTGTTAAAAATCTTATATTTATTCAAAGTTGAAACAAGCGATTTTTTTTTTAAATCTTAAGGTTAGTAAATATTAAACAAGATTGAACTGAAACCTAGGCATCTTGGGCTTCCATCTTCCCTTATTATCCTCGAAGAACTCATCCAGCATCTTGACTCCCACCACTCCAGATCCAAGACATTAAGTCCACTCGCTCATGAAAACGGCTTTACATCCATATTGTCATAATCTCTGGGTGATCAACCAAGGCCGACAATTGCCATGAGGTCTGGGGGGACCTGACAGTACTCACACCACTCCGTCCCTGGCATCCAACCCGACCACCCGGGGTACTCACACCTCTGTTACTCACCATACTGTGAGGGATGATGTACACTCGGCTGCCACCCGCTCTCCACATTACTCTGACACTCAGCATAATGGCCGAGAACATGAGGACAAAGACACAGATACATCAATGTTTGTTGACGATGCCAGAATTATGAGAAGTATTAAGACAGAGGAGTACTGCTTGAGGCTTCAAGAAATCCTGGACAAACTGAAGGAATGGTCTAACAAATGGTTGTTAGAGTTTAACCCAAGGAAATGTAATTTAATGAAGATAGGTGTTGGGAGCAGGAGGCCAGATACAAGGTATCATTTGGGAGATGAAATTCTTCAGGAGTCAGAGAGAGAGAAAGACCTGGGGGGTTGATATCACGCCAGACCTGTCCCCAAAAGCCCATATCATGAGGAAAACATCAGCAGTATATGCCAGGCTGGCCAACATGAGAACGGCCTTTAGAAACTTGTGTAAGGAATCATTCAGAACTTTGCATACCACATATGTCAGACCAATCCTGCTTTGTCATGGGTTCGTATCCTGGCCGGGGAGGATTTACTGGGCGCAAATCCTTAACTGTAGCCTCTGTTTAACTCAACAGTAAAATAGGTACTTGGTTGTAAAAACGATTCTTTGTAGGGGTCGTATTCCAGGGACTTGCCCGAAACGCTACGCGTACTTGTGACTGTACAAGAATGTAACATCTTTTATATATATCTAAACAAAAAATGCAGCTCCAGCATGGAGTCTATATCTAGTCAAGCATAAGACTAAAAAAGAAAAGGTTCAACGGTTTGCCACTAGACTAGTACCCAAACTGTGAGGTATGAGCTACGAGGAGAGACTACGGGAGTTATACCTCACGTCGCTGGAAGACAGAAGAGTTGAGGGAACATGATCACCACATACAAGAGTCTCAAAGGAATTGATAGGGTAGATAAAGACAGGCTATTTGATACAGGGGGACACAATTAGAAATTGAGTGCCCAAATGAGCCACAGAGATATTAGAAAGAACTTTTTCAGTGTCAGAGTAGTTAACAAATGGAATACATTTGGAAGTGAGGTGGTTGAGGTTGACTCCATACACAGTTTCAAGTGCAGATATGATAGACCCCTGTAGGCTCAGGAACCTTTACATCAGTTGATTGAGAGTTGAGAGGCGGGACCAAATAGCCAAAGCTCAACCCATGCAAGCACAACTAGGTGAGTACAACTAGGTGAGTGCATCTACATAACGGGTCTCCTACACTGTGATCTCACAACTTATAACAAATTAAGAAACTTTGATTTCTCCTCATTTAACTATAAAGAGATGAAATCACTAATATGGCAAACTATAGTGACTTCCTTGGCCCACCTAACTGAAACACGTTCCTTAGAGAACCATTACTTGGTTCATTACCTACAGAGAACTGAAGAGCTTCCATGATTGCCTTCCTCTACTATGTCTTTCACAGGCACACCAACGACCTGTATATCACACATACTCCAACACCAAATTTCCTCGCTGTTAAGGTGAGCCATGTCTCTGGTCACTGTTAAGGTGAGCCATGTCTCTGGTCACTGTTAAGGTGAGCCATGTCTCTGGTCACTGTTAAGGTGAGCCATGTCTCTGGTCACTGTTAAGGTGAGCCATGTCTCTGGTCACTGTTAAGGTGAGCCATGTCTCTGGTCACTGTTAAGGTGAGTCATGTCTCTGGTCACTGTTAAGGTGAGCCATGTCTCTGGTCACTGTTAAGGTAAGCCATGTCTCTGGTCACTGTTAAGGTAAGCCATGTCTCTGGTCACTGTTAAGGTGAGCCATGTCTCTGGTCACTGTTAACGTGAGCCATGGCTCTGGTCACTTTTAAGGTGAGCCATGACTCTGGTCACTGTTAAGGTGAGCCATGACTCTGGTCACTGTTAAGGTAAGCCATGTCTCTGGTCACTTATGTAGACAATATACGACTCCGTGTGAACCTTGATGTGTAACTGTATAAATAAGAAGCCATAGTCTCCTCCAGATGCCTAACTACAGACAGACACACTGGAGCCCTTCCCTGATATTGGGCATAATGCGCCGCCAACCACTTCTGCATATCCGTGCACCATCAATAGTCTGGGAACTTATCCACCCATTCAACTGTCCTCATTAACGAACACCATGATATTAATTGGATAACCCTAAATTCACCATAGACTTGGTTAACAACTGGTGTGTGAACTGGATTATTGATTTCTGACACAAAATGTTTCAAATGAAGAATAGACTTGTATATATAAATGACTTTAGTTAGGTATAAATCTTCAACCTGTCCTCTTAAAAATAACGTCGCTTTCGGCCGTTTACCCGTATGGCCGAAAGTGGACGTAATTTGAAAATAAAAAAAAAATGAAAATAAATTTGGGATTTTTTTTTTCAACAACAGTAAGTTAAGGGTCCTCTGATAGGTTAGGTGGGCAGGAAATTCTCAAAAAGTTTCAAAACGTTATGAAAAACGTTAATTGAAAGTCTCTTATTCTGACCTTACAGAGTCGGCCGGACAACTCAAACAGAAAACGGAACAGTACGTCACTTTTGTGAGTCGATTTCATTTCAAATTACGTCCAAATTTGGCCATAGTGCGCATACCAGCCAAAAGTGACGTTATTTTTAAGAGGACGGGTTGAATAAGAGCGGCCTCTCAGACCAACAGACCTACTGCAGATTCATTTATTTGTATGTTTCTGTTTTACTGTAATGAGCTCCCAGGAACCTGGCTCCTCCTTGCTGACAATGGCCAGCTGGGTGTTGCCTCCTCCTTGCTGACAATGGCCAGCTGGATGTTGCCTCCTCCTTGCTGACAATGGCCAGCTGGATGTTGCCTCCTCCTTGCTGACAATGGCCAGCTGGATGTTGCCTCCTCCTTGCTGACAATGGCCAGCTGGATGTTGCCTCCTCCTTGCTGACAATGGCCAGTTGGATGTTGCCGCCTCCTTGCTGACAATGGCCAGTTGGATGTTGCCTCCTCCTTGCTGACAATGGCCAGTTGGATGTTGCCTCCTCCTTGCTGACAATGGCCAGTTGGATGTTGCCGCCTCCTTGCTGACAATGGCCAGTTGGATGTTGCCTCCTCCTTGCTGACAATGGCCAGCTGGGTGTTGCCTCCTCCTTGCTGACAATGGCCAGCTGGGTGTTGCCTCCTCCTTGCTGGCAATGGCCAGCTGGATGTTGCCTCCTCCTTGCTGACAATGGCCAGCTGGATGTTGCCTCCTCCTTGCTGACAATGGCCAGCTGGATGTTGCCTCCTCCTTGCTGACAATGGCCAGTTGGATGTTGCCGCCTCCTTGCTGACAATGGCCAGCTGGGTGTTGCCTCCTCCTTGCTGACAATGGCCAGCTGGGTGTTGCCTCCTCCTTGCTGACAATGGCCAGCTGGATGTTGCCTCCTCCTTGCTGACAATGGTCAGCTGGATGTTGCCTCCTCCTTGCCGACAATAGCCAGTTGGATGTTGCCTCCTCCTTCCTGACAATGGCCAGCTGGATGTTGCCTCCTCCTTGCTGACAATGGCCACCTGGATGTTGCCTCCTCCTTGCTGACAATGGCCAGCTGGATGTTGCCTCATCCTTGCTGACAATGGCCAGCTGGATGTTGCCTCCTCCTTGCTGACAATGGCCAGCTGGATGTTGCCTCATCCTTGCTGACAATGGCCAGCTGGATGTTGCCTCCTCCTTGCTGACAATGGCCAGCTGGGTGTTGCCTCATCCTTGCTGACAATGGCCAGTTGGATGTTGCCTCCTCCTTGCTGACAATGGCCAGCTGGATGTTGCCTCCTCCTTGCTGACAATGGCCAGTTGGATGTTGCCTCCTCCTTGCTGACAATGGCCAGTTGGATGTTGCCTCCTCCTTGCTGACAATGGCCAGTTGGATGTTGCCTCCTCCTTGCTGACAATGGCCAGTTGGATGTTGCCGCCTCCTTGCTGACAATGGCCAGTTGGATGTTGCCGCCTCCTTGCTGACAATGGCCAGCTGGGTGTTGCCTCCTCCTTGCTGACAATGGCCAGCTGGATGTTGCCTCGTCCTTGCTGACAATGGCCAGTTGGATGTTGCCTCCTCCTTGCTGACAATGGCCAGCTGGATGTTGCCTCCTCCTTGCTGACAATGGCCAGTTGGATGTTGCCTCCTCCTTGCTGACAATGGCCAGTTGGATGTTGCCTCCTCCTTGCTGACAATGGCCAGTTGGATGTTGCCTCCTCCTTGCTGACAATGGCCAGTTGGATGTTGCCGCCTCCTTGCTGACAATGGCCAGTTGGATGTTGCCGCCTCCTTGCTGACAATGGCCAGCTGGGTGTTGCCTCCTCCTTGCTGACAATGGCCAGCTGGATTTTGCAGAACAGTAACGAGATGTTATAGTTTGGATGTCAGAAAGAAGCCAAGTTGGTACATGTAATAAACTGGTGACAGCCCACTAGAGCTGGTGACACACCATGAACACTGGTGACAGTCCACTAGAGCTGGTGACACACCATGAACACTGGTGACAGTCCCCTAGAGCTGGTGACACACCAAGAACACTGGTGACAGTCCACTAGAGCTGGTGACAGTCCACTAGAGCTGGTGACAGTCCACTAGAGCTGGTGACACACCAAGAACACTGGTGACACACCAAGAACACTGGTGACAGTCCACTAGAGCTGGTGACACACCAAGAACACTGGTGACACACCAAGAACACTGGTGACAGTCCACTAGAGCTGGTGACACACCAAGAACACTGGTGACACACCAAGAACACTGGTGACAGTCCACTAGAGCTGGTGACACACCAAGAACACTGGTGACACACCAAGAACACTGGTGACAGTCCACTAGAGCTGGTGACACACCAAGAACACTGGTGACAGTCCACTAGAGCTGGTGACACACCAAGAACACTGGTGACAGTCCACTAGAGCTGGTGACACACCAAGAACACTGGTGACAGTCCACTAGAGCTGGTGACAGTCCACTAGAGCTGGTGACACACCAAGAACACTGGTGACAGTCCACTAGAGCTGGTGACACACCAAGAACACTGGTGACAGTCCACTAGAGCTGGTGACACACCAAGAACACTGGTGACAGTCCACTAGAGCTGGTGACACACCAAGAACACTGGTGACAGTCCACTAGAGCTGGTGACACACCAAGAACACTAGTGGCAGTCCACTAGAGCTGGTGACAGTCCACTAGAGCTGGTGACACACCAAGAACACTGGTGACAGTCCACTAGAGCAGTTGACAGTCCACTAGAGCTGGTGGCACACCAAGAACACTGGTGGCAACCAATGTCCTTATTGGATCACCAGCTATAATGACATCCGTCAATTTGCAGACCCATTAAGTCAACAATCCAACCACTCACCAACGCATTCATCCACCAGATCATTCATATCCTTTCACAACAACCTATTCATTCAAAAACCCATCCATTCATCAACCCCATCCATTTATCAACCAATAAATTCATCAATCCACCCACTTATCAACCAATCCATCCATCAACCCCCCATTCACAACTAGATTTATTCACCAATTTATCCATTCAACATTCTATTCAGTCAGCAACCCATTCAACTACTCACCACCTCATCCATTTACCGACCCATTCATTCATCAACCCATTTATCAACAAACTTATCCATCCATCACCTTTTCCATTCAACACCTTATCCATCACCCCTTCCATTCAACACCTCATCCATCACCCCTTACATTCAACACCTCATCCATCACCCTTTCATTCAACACCTCATCCATCACCCCTTACATTCAACACCTCATCCATCACCCCTTCCATTCAACACCTCATCCATCACCTCTTCCATTCAACACCTCATCCATCACCCCTTCTATTCAACACCTCATCCATTCACCAACTCATCCATTCATCATCCCATCCATGTACCAGCCCCATACATATTCCATCTCTTACATATACCAATTTATTCATCCATCCACCAATCCGTCAATTACCAAACCCAACTATTCACCAACCGCCCTATCTACCAATCCATCTATCCACTAACCCATGTATTCATGAAACTATCCATTCACCAACCTATTCATTCATCATCCAATCGATGGTCCAATCATATTATCCAATCATATCAAACCCAATCATATTCATTGGTCTACCCAGGATGTACCCCAGAACGGACGGACCCCACTGGACCCCAGGTCGTCATGCAGATGACCCCAGACGACCCAGTACAGATGGAACAACGACTCCAGTCTGTCCCACCAACATTGGGCAGCCCAGGATGGACCCCAGGACGGACGGACACTAGTGGACCCTAGGTCACTTGTCGACAGAAGAAAGAAGAGAAAAGAGGGAAGAGGAAGAGATGGTGAGTCCATGTTAAGACATGATGCCTAGTGTCCCTTGCTGGTGACAGCAGCATTACGAGCCAGTAAACAGGTTCTCAACCCGTCCTCTTAAAAATAACGTTGCTTTTCGCTTCCCACCATGGTGGGGAGAGGGATGGGGGGGGGGGGGGGAGAGGGATGGAGGAGGGGGGGAGTGTGATGGGATTTGGGGGGAGGACTGGGGGGGGGTGAAATGTTACCCCCCCCCTGTCCCTCGGGAACTAAACCTGGTTCCCGCCAGACAATAACAGTGACCTGCTACTCTGGCCTCAGTCGGAGGGAATATGGCAGACAGTGTGGTAATGTGAGCAGACCTGGGAAAAGAATCATTCATAACTCATGTCTGGTGGAGACCTGGATTTGCCCTGGAGGTTTTAAGAAGGATAACTCCTCCAGGGTAGGTAAAAGTACGTCACTCTTGACCAAGCACATACATTATAATTCTTTGCCTCTACCTATTAACTCAGATGACAGTTTAGTGCAGTTATTGTTATTATCTCTTCTCATCTTGTTGGAGGGAGCTGAGGTGTAGTCACCATATCAGCAAGCGATATGAGGAAAAGCGGAGAGTATAATTTCCACATTCAACAATATAGCACTCGACGTGTACAGTTCTAATCGACCCAGGACGCTACAGCTTCGACACAGAGCAGAGAGCAGACTACGACCGCATCGAGCTACAATGCTCTCGCTCCCCGAGTTCAGACACTCACAATTCCTAATCGAGCAGCCACGCTCTCCCACATAAAGCTCCGCGACTCCGGCCTCACTCAGCTCTCTGCTCTGCTCCAAGCTACGTCTGAACATTTACGACAATGCCACCAACCGACTACTGTAATCAAGACTACTAAATAAATATGAAAACTCACTAAACAATGTGTATCTAATCTACCCATCAACGTAACATAAACGTACGTTACAGCCCTAGTTTCTTAATCACTCTATAAGGGCCTCGCCTTCTAACTGATATCTTCCTACTCTCATTGGCGGGCGCTGGCTCATTCAATTGCATCATGAGGCTCCCCTCCTTCACTGTTAATGGTTATACCTGCCTACCACAATAATGGGCATACCGCGTCCTTGCTTTCTTTGATGCTTCAGCTGCTATCCTCCATGCATTCTTCATCTTGGTGAGGATTTCTGAATGGTAATCCTCTCCATAAATAATAGTATATCTGTTAAGCAGACCAGACGCAAAATTACACGAATGTCCAGTGAACAGCAAGAGTGGTTGAGTATTTATTGACTGGTGCACTGCAGTGTTTGTTGCAAATTGAACAAAAGGCAACTGTTCATCTGTTCATCCCAAGTGGCCGGGTCATTCTCTGCTAAAATGGCAAGCATATCCTTCACCATTCTATTGGTTCGTTCCACCATGCCGTTCGTTTGGGGATGGTATGCTGTTGTTAGCGCTGTTGTTGTTTCTAAGAGTTTACATACCTCCTGAAATAAAGTACCAATAAAATCCTGTCCCCTGACAGATACTAGAACTTTAGGTGGTCCGAACACCGTATCAAACCTATCTAGAAATTCATCTGCCACTGTTTGGGGGTCTTTCCTAGGAGGGGCTACCAGAGTGGTATACCTGGACCACTCTGGTAGCCCACTAAAACTAGCTCATATCTGTTGCCTGAGTTGTTGCTGTGTAAATCAATTAAAGCAGCCCCCACCCAATCCAAGGGTTCGGCTGTCTCTGAGAACTCCTGGAGTGGGGCTTGTACTTTAGGAGTACCTTTGCGTCCTTGACAGTTCCCGCATGACCTCACATACCTAATTATATGTGATAATTACCCTGGGAAATATAATAATGGCTTAGCCTTTGTGTATGTTTTGTATACTCCCGGGTGACCTGCAATCTTTGACACATGCGCAAGTTTTAATACTGAAGGCTTTAATGCGTTGGGGATAACTAGCTGAAAAAACGCCCTGTCTTTCTGAGCATTTGCATGGTACAACACGATGGTTCCTATATGAAAGGGGTGACGCCAAGGAAAATAAGACTCGCGTCCCAACAAAAAAAGACCACTTCTTTGAGTGTAAATTCATTTAAAGAGGAACTTTATTTTCTCGAAAGGTATTTCCCACCTTCCAGATGTTCAATGATTTCCTTCCATCGCTGTTCCTTGATCTGAAGTCCTCTTATTTTATCGCTCTGATGATGTTTGGTGCAATTGGGAGTTGTTTGCAGCACAAGTATGGCGTCTATGTTTAGGAGGACTAGTGCATCTGCACGCTCCGGGCGTCATGTGCTATGGTTCAGGTGAGTCTGCCGCACGACCACGGCCTCCCCCCCCCCTCCCGTCGAGAATAGTCATGCCACTCACCAATACATTCATTAACATTATGCCATTGGTCATGCCATTCACAAGTACGTTATCTTGCGGGTGCAAAATGGGGAAATCTTTTAAGAACAGCATCAATATTTGACAAATAGTGTTTTCCTAACTCAAACAATGTGGGGTTTATTATTCTACACATATTTCTGATATCTCTCAGGTGTTCACTTTCACGTAGATAGTGGTCAAGGCGGTGTCCGTCACTCTCACCACAGATTCTGCAACTTCGCTGATCAACTGTTGTTTCCATTCCATATCTCCATGGATATTTGTATCCAAGACGGATTCTTCCTATTACTGATTCCCTCCCTCGTCCTCCCAATCGTTATGGCCGAAGAGGAGGAGGACGAGGGAGGGAATCAGTAATAGGAAGAATCCGTCTTGGATACAAATATCCATGGAGATATGGAATGGAAACAACAGTTGATCAGCGAAGTTGCAGAATCTGTGGTGAGAGTGACGGACACCGCCTTGACCACTATCTACGTGAATGTGAACACCTGAGAGATATCAGAAATATGTTTAGAATAATAAACCCCACATTGTTTGAGTTAGGAAAACACTATTTGTCAAATATTGATGCTGTTCTTAAAAGATTTCCCCATTTTGCACCCGCAAGATAACGTAAGCTTTTAAGGGTTGATAGATGTTAATCTTCTTGTTTGAGGACCTGTTTACTTGAGACAGTTAAGCAAGTCCCAGCTGTGTCTGGGTACAAGTGACAGGATGAACAACCCAGCGGGTTTTCTTCCTATTGGGGAGTGTTGTACATGCTGCTATGGTGGTGTGTCCACTCACAAGATGAGTGGCGCTGCCCAATAAACTCGCCCCTCGGGGCAAAATTTAAAAAAATTAAAAAAATTTAAAGTACATTCATTAACCCTCCCATCCATTAACAATCTCATCCAGTCACCATGCAATCCATTTACCATGCAATCCATTCACCATCCCACCCATTCACAATCCCATCCATTAACCATGTCATCCCTCCACCATGCCGTCCGTTCACTACCCCATCCATTCATCATCTCCTCCATTCACCATCCGATTCATTTACAATTATATGCATTCACTATCCCAAAAATTCAGCATTCCATCCATTCACCATTCCATCAATCCATCACCCCATATATCCACCATCTCGTCCATTCACAATCCCCACCATTCACCATCCCATCCATTTAAAATCCTGTCTATTCACCATTCTATCGATTCTCTATTCCATGCATTAACAATTCTTTCCATTCACCATCCCATCCATTCTCCATTCCATGCATTAACAATTCTGTCCATTCTCCATCCCCCCCATTCACATTCCAATCCATGCACTATCTCATTACCATAACTGCACTAGTTATTCACCATCCCATCTATTCAAAATCCCTTTCATTCATCATCATATCCTTTAACCATCCCATCCATTGACTATCCCATCCATTGACTATCCCATCCATTGACTATCCCATCCATTGACTATCCCGTCCATTGACTATCCCGTCCATTGACTATCCCATCCTATCTCTTCAGCAATAGGCATCCTTGTTAGTAAACACTCACATGGTGAACCTCTGTGGACTTAAAGCGGGTATTTAGCGAGTGTCAAATGCTGTTGACTCTGGATTTTTACTTCGTCTGGGTTGCAACTGCATGCAGCATCACAACGAAATGGTAGACGGCTTCAACAAGGCAACTACATCCTATACAAGATATGGAGAAAGCATCCAGGAGGATGCACAGTATTGATAAGTGTCTAACTGTATGGAACTCCTTATGTCATAATATGTCCCGAGTCACATTGGTCGTCAAAGTCCCTGAAAGCTAAAAAATGAAATATTGGGGTCTTTTCCAGTGTTTTCTATATCAATTATGTACGTGTGTATAGGGGCCTAAATATTATGTAACTTATATAAACAATTATTATGCAAGTATATCAAATTGGTTATAAAAGTGTTAAAAAAGGGATTAACATAAACTTCAAACGTTTATATCAAGAACTTACGAAGTAATATACAGAGAGCAACTTTACTCTACTGATTGGTGTTGACAAAAGCTAATATCTCATCAGAGAGACACCAATTACGCTGCAACATGCGTCGACAATCCTGTCTTAATACTTGTGCACAACCACTCACCTTGACTAACCAATCATACCACTGCCGGTCCCAAGGAACTTAGGTGAGTTACTTTCTGATACTCTGGAACATTTAATTGGTTGATAGTTGAGAGGCGAGACCAAAGAGCCAAAGCTCAACCCTCGCAAGCACAACTACGTGAGTTCAACTAAGTATGCGAGTACACACACACGTGCACACGTGTATGTAGCGTGCAAACCCACACTCCTTGTGATTGACAACGGGGAAACAGAGGAAATGTTTACAATAAATAACAATAGGACAAAGGGGACACTGATGGAATTTTAAGACTCAGATGTGTCATAGAGATGCTAGAAAGATTTATTTTAGCATAAGTTAGTGAGTAAATTGAAAGACATTTATGAACTTAATTCATAACTTTAAAAGAAGGTATGATAGGGAAATAGGCCAGGAGACATTGCATTAGACAACCAACGGCTAGAAAAGAGGGTCCAAGAGCTGGAGCTCGAACCTGCAGGCACAAATAGGTGAGCACTCACACTCACCACGAGCATAACTCTCATCCTGTAACTACTCTTAGGTAATTTCTCAAATGCATGCACATACGTTTGAGAGACGCACACAGGAGGAGGAGGAAGAAATTAGAGGACAACCAGTACAAGATATGATGAACCTTGTCAAGTAGAAATGCAAGGAGGCCGAATAGAGATTTAAACCAACAGTAAAAGAAAAAAAAAGTAGGAGGGAATATAATAACTCATGGTTTAATAAACAGAGTAAGGAAGCAAAAAATAGAAGCAGGAGGGAGTGGAGGAAATGCAGAAGACAAAGGACAGAGGACAACAGGATTAGATGTAACAGAGCTAGGAACGATTACATTAACATAAGAAGAACATCGGAAAGAAATTATGGGAAAGATATTGCGATCAAAGTGAAAAAGCAACCTAAATTACTACACAGTCATATAAGAAGAAAAATTTCAGTGAACGACCAAGTGACAAGACTAAGGAAAACAGAAGGGGTAAATACAGAAAGTGACAAGGAAATCTGCACACTGAATGCCAGTTTCCATGGAGTTTTCACAACCAAGCCAGCTCAGTTCCCATTGTTAGAAGAGAGTACCCTTGATGAAAGACTATGAGATATAGAGGTGACAGCAGGGAAAGTAATGAAACAGTTGACAACACCAGATGCAACTAAAGCACTTAGTCCAGACAAAGTATCACCGTGGATACTAAAAGAGGTAGCGCAGGCCCTAAGCGGGCCTCTGGCAAGGATCTTTAATGAGTCACCTATATCGGGAGAATTGCCCAGTTGCTGCAAGAAGGCAAATGACGTACCGATTTTCAAGAAAGGGGATAGGAAGGAGGCACTTAACTATAGACTTGTATCACTGACAAGCATTCCCTGCAAAATACTTGAAAGAAAAATTAGGCTAAGACTTGTTGCACACCTAGAGAACATTAGGTTTGTTACATCAACATGGGTTCTGGAAAAGGAAATCATGCCTTACAAACCTTTTGGAATTCAATGATAAAATATCGAGGATAAGGCTGGACGGAGAAGGATGAGCAGACTGCATACTGCCAAAAGCCTATGAGACAGAACTGCACATGACACTGCTATTCAAACTTGAGCGACAGGCGGGAGTCAGCGAAAAGGCCCTAATATAGGTAAGGAACTACCTAACATGAAGGAGCCAGAGAGTAATGGTAAGGGGCGAGAAGTTGGACTGGCGAACAGTAACGAGTGGAGTACCTTAACGATCTGTGCTGGGACCAATTCTATTTCTAATATACCTAAATGATGATGAGTCCTTCATTCACTCACTAAACACCAAGGTTGGGAACATTAGTGAAATACCATCTATTGTATACAAAAGTGTCTCCCATGCCCTTGCGCCACACATAGCTTTGATGTTCAACAAATCTCGCTAGTGTCATACCTTCCCTGATATCCTCAAAAAAGCAGGAGTAACGCCATTTCATAAAGAAGTCAATCCGGCAGATATAAACAATTGCAGACCAATATCAAATCTACCTATATTATAAAAAATATTTGAAAAAATTATTTACAAACAGCTCTACCCCTATCTCGTAAAATTTAACATACTAAGTCCCTGTCAGTTTAACTTCCGCTCTCACAAGAGTACCAATGATGCAATTATTAGTCTGCTTGGCTTAATCTACTCAGCCCTTGACAAAAATCAGTTTCCGTTTGGACTCTTCATTGACCTGAGAAAGGCCTTTGATACTGTTAACCATAACTACTTCTTACTTAAACTCCTCAATTATGAAATCCGAGGCCATGCCCTAAACTATATCTGATCCTATCTTAGTGACAGACAAAAATATGTAGCCATCAATGATATAACTTCTCCCACACTACCATTAACCGTAGGGGTGTCACAGGGCAGCATCTTAGGACCTCTCCTATTTCTTATATACATCAATGATCTGCCTAATGTCTTTAACATTCTTACTCATATTTTATTTGCTGACGATACTACCTTCATCTACTCAGACCCCAACCCACACACACTAAATAATGTTGTAAAAAACGAACTAAAAAAATGTTCACTTATGGATATCAACCAACAAACTCACACTAAACATAGAAACGTCCTACTACATCTTATTTGGAAGCAAATCAACAAATGCAATTAAACTTCAGATAGACAATGTTACCATCAGCAGTAAAAATGATGGAAAGTTCCTTGGCCTATACATAGACAAGAGACTCACCTTCAGCACCCACATACAACACATAACCAAGAAAGTCTCAAAAACGGTTGGTATACTCTCTAAAATCCGATATTATGTTCCAAACTCAACCTTGTTGAGTTTGGGACATAAGTCTTTTTATGTTCAAGTCAAGTCATTTTATAAGTCAAGTCTTTTTTATATATCTACCACATACATGCCTCACTTGTGACAGGAAAAAACATGCTTTGTTTGAAAAAACAGCGCAATCTGTTGGACATAAGAGCAACACGCGCTGTAATCTCCGAAAGTTCTTCAGAAAAATATGATGAGATGAGGAACTTCCTAATGAAGATAACATGGGAAACAGAACTCAGAGAAAAGACTGTACAGGATATGATGGATTATGTCACTCAGAAGTGTCAGGAGGCTGCAGACAGGTTTATCCCAGTCCAAAAAGTGAAAAATGAAAAGCAACAGAAGAATCCACAGTTCAAGCAGGATTGTGCGGCAGCGAAGCAATTGAGTAAAAGAACATGGCGAAACTAAAGGAACAACAGAACGCCAGAGAGCAGGGAAAAATACCAGAGGGCCAGAAATGAGTACATCAGAGTGAGGAGAGCAGCAGAGAGGCAGCATGAAAATGACATCGCGAGTAAAGCTAAGACCTAACCAAAACTGCACCACAGTCACATCAGGAGGAAAACAGCAGTGAAGGAACAAGTGATGAAACTGAGAAAAGGGGAGAACAGATACACAGAGAATGATAAAGAGGTGTGTGAAGAACTCAACAAGAGATTCCAGGAGGTTTTCATAATAGAATAAGGAGAGGTCCCTGCACTAAACGAGAAGGCAAACCGAACAACCTTGTAGAAAATTTACCTAACCAGTGATGAGGTCAAAAGGAATCTGTTGGAGCTGAATGTATCAAAGGCTGTTGGGCCTGACAGAATCTCACCGTGGATTCTAAAAGAAGGTGCAGAAGGACTAAGTGTGTCACTCTCTGTGGTGTATAACAGGTCACTGGAAACGGGAGACTTTCCGGAAAGCTGGAAGACAGCTAAGGTAGTCCCAATTTACAAAAAGGGTGACAGGCAAGAGGCACTGAATTACAGGCCAGTTTCCCTAACTTGTATACCATGCAAGGTGATGGGGAAGATTGTGAAGAAAAGGCTCGTAGAGCATCTGGAGGGAAAGAGGTTTGTAACACACCACCAGCATGAGTTCAGAGATGGTAAATCGTGCCTCACAGGCCTAATAGAATTCTATGACCAAGCAACACAAATTTGGCAGGAAAGAGAAGGGTGGGTAGACTGCATTTTCTTGGACTGTCAGAAAGCCTTTGACACAGTACCTCACAAAAGGCTATTACAAAAGTTGGAGCAGCAGGCAGAAGTAAAAGGTAAGGTACTCCAGTGGATAAGGGAGTATCTAAGCAATAGGAAACAGCGAGTAACGGTGAGGGGGGAGGCATCAGAGTGGCGAGATATCACCAGTGGAGTCCCACAGGGCTCTGTACTCGGACCCATCCTGTTTCTAGTATATGTAAACGACCTTCCAGAGGGTATATACTCATTCCTCTCAATGTTTGCTGACGATGCAAAAATTATGAGAAGAATCAAAACAGAGGAAGATAGACAGAGACTACAGGACGACCTGGACAAACTGGAGGAATGGTTTAGGAAATGGCTGCTAAAGTTCAACTCAGGAAAGTATAAAGTAATGAAATTAGGCGAAGGGAGCAGAAGGCTGAATCACAAGGTACCATCTGGGAGGTGAAATCCTACAAGAGTCAAATAGAGACAAAGATCTGGGGGTCGATATCACACCGAACTTGTCTCCAGAGGGCCACATCAAAAGGATATCATCAGCTGCATATGCAAGACTGGCCAATATAAGAACTGCCTTTAGAAACTTGTGTAAGGAATCGTTCAGGACCCTGTATACCACTTATGTAAGACCAATCCTGGAGTATGCAGCTCCAGCCTGGAGTCCATACCTAGTTAATCACAAGACGAAGTTAGAGAAGATTCAGCGGTATGCAACCAGACTCGTCCCAGAACTGAGAGGAATGAGTTACGAGGAAAGGCTAAGGGAGCTGAACCTCACACCCTGGAAAACAGAAGAGTAAGGGGAAACATGATAACCACCTACAAAATTTTCAGGGGAATTGACAGGGTGGACAAAGACAAACTCTTTAGCGTGGGTGTAACACGAACAAGGGGACACAGGTGGAAACTTAGTACCCAAATGAGCCACAGACACGTTAGAAAGAATTTTTTCAGTGTCAGAGTAGTTAATAAATGGAACGCATTAAGTAGTGTTGTGGTGGAGCCTGACTCCATACACAGTTTCAAATGTTGATATGATATAGCCCAATAGGCTCAGGAATCTGTACACCAGTTGATTGACAGTTGAGAGGCTGGACCAAAGAGCCAGCGCTTAACTCCCTGCAAACACAACTAGGTGAGTACCGATTGCTTTGAAATTTTGACACAAAGTTGCATTCGAATAGGCGCGTCTTTTTATAGGCCTACTATATAGATGTCACACTTGTGATAGGTAAAAACATGCGTTGATGAAAAACAGCGCCATCTGTTGCACATAATATCAACATATACACAATACTAAATATGTCATGAATTCCATTTCAATGTTTCCGATTGTATTGATAAATTTGATTTTCATAGGTTTCGATTTATTTTAGTTTTTATTTAGTTCTTTTGTGTGACATTGTGTTGGAATTAGCTGTGTTATTTACCATACCGTTTATTTCGTAAGTATAAGTATAGATACCACACCTGTGACAGGTAAATCTATGTTTTTTCTTGAAAAACAGCGCCACCTGTTGCATGTAAGAGCAACACACATGCTATACTAAATAAGGTACAATTACATTTCATTATTTCTGATTGCAGTGATAAATTGAATTTTCCTAAATTTTGATATATTTTCATTTTGATTTAATTATTTTGAGTTAATTGCATTGGAATTGAGCTGTGTTGTTTATTATACTGTTCATTTCGTGAGTATAGATTGTTTTTCATAATTTCATTTCATTTTTTAACTGTTTTTCTTATATTTCAGTGATGGGAACATCAGATCACTTGATGTTCAAAATTTTCTGTTGGGAACATCAGACTATTTGGGAAGGCATCGGACGAGGCAGTGGGGAATGGTAGGGATGATGAGGGGACGGAAGTGAGAGATGGTGGGGAGGATGAGGGGACAAGGGAGGAGGTAATGGTGGGAAAGGACGAGGGGACGGGGGAGTTTGGGATGGTGAGGACGAGGGGATGGGGGAATGGAGAATGGTGGAGAGGACAAAGGGACAGGGGAGTGGGGCATGGTGGGAAGGAAGAGGGGATGGTGGAGTGGGGAATGGTTGGGAGGCCGAGGAGATGGGTGAGAGGGGGAATGGTGGGGAGGACTGGGGGACAGGGAAGGTTGCTGTGGCTCAGTAGCGCACATGCATTGGTGAGCCACAGCAGTGCGTGGCCGGGTACTGCTAGTAAATAGATATATAAAAAGGGATATATAAAAAGTGTCGCTTTCGAACAGGACACAGGACAGTCAAAACGCACATACAATGCAGAATCCGTCAATCCCAGTGTTTCCACACTGATCAGTACCTTAAAGCTGCCTCCTCACTAGAAGTCATTCACGTTGACCACACTCGCTAGCCAGGGCAAGAAACTGGAGCCATTTGTCACTATCACACCAACCCCCATTAGATGGTGTTGTCTATGTAGCGTCCAATACCAGGGGAGTTCGAGTGCAGACTCCTAGATGGGGCAGGAACTACCAGGGCACATTCGGACGGTAGTGATGAGTCCGTAACATCCCAGAACAAAGAGACATGAGCTACGAGGAAAGGCTGAGTGAGATGCACCTCACGACACTGGAAGACAGAAGAGTAAGGGGGAGACATGAACTCTACCTACCAAATTCTCAGAGGAATTGACAGAGTAGAGAAGGATAAACTTGTTAACACGGGTGGTACGCGAACAAGGGGACATAGGTGGAGACTGAGTACCCAAATGAGCTTCAGGGACTTCAGAAAGAACTTTTTTAGTGTCAGAGAAGTTAACAAGAGGAATGCATTAGGCAGTGATGTGGTGAAGGCTGACGCCATACACAGTTTCAAATGTAGATATGATAGAGCCCAGTAGGCTTAGGAATCTGTACATCAGTTGATTGACGGTTGAGAGGCGGGATCAAAGAGCCAGAGCTCAACCCCCGCAAACACAACTAGGTGAGTACACACACACACACACATAAAAGACTATAAAAACTATTATCTGTGTATAGCTAAAAGGGCTAAAATTTGGTTTAGAAAATCAACATTTTAAGAACCTTTGATTTTTTTTATATCATAAATTACAGTGAGACCTTTATACAGCCTACTACCTTTCTACAATCAGATAATAGAGGCAGATATATAACAGTATTTGGCGCCCTCCGTCACCAGTGACTGAGACTTGCTGAGCACTGGGAGGTACCGTGCTTCATGAGCCTCTAGCTTCCAGTCTTAATGGGGAACTAGTGAGTATAGTGTGACCTGTTCCCTTCTCCATGGATGACAGAGAATTGAAAACTGTTTGTTATAGTTCAGCTTGGACTCAAATATGAGTTATATACATGTATTTGTTTACTGGACGGTATAGTGCAGTTTGAACGGAGTTTACACTGGTGACAGAAACCTAGTTGCTTATATATTTGATTTAGTTCTGGGTGGTATAGTGCAGCTGGAAGTCATATATACGGGTCACAGAAGAGACTTGCAAACTAAGCGATTCATTATTGCTAAGACTTGTCACAACGGGTGACAGAGACGTGTACTTCTGCTCGGGTGACAGATGAAACTTACCTGTCTAATTGTACAGTTTGTACCAGTCTCCACGGGTGATATACTAGACTTAATTAAACACTGGGTAGTGTAGTGCATCTTGGACACATCTCAAATGGTAATATAGACTTGGGTATGGCGTCGGGGCTTACAGGACAGTATTGAATATTGCCCTTGGAAGACAGATGACATATAGTGAGCGGTATAGTGCAGCTTGGACCCTTAACCAGGTACAATAGTGAATTGTGTTCTGGAACGAAACTATTCAGTACTACAACTTACTCAGTAGTTCTGTTCTCTCTTTGTTCCATGATGCTTCCAAAGCTTTTGACAAAAATGAACCCATTACACTTTTTCAAAGAACTGCTTAACAGAAAAGTATGTCCTGTCATTGCTAGATTTCTATATTTTTCTTATTCATGCAATGTCGCTGTGAAAAGGAGTAATGTCCACTCTGAAGATTTCTCACTAAAATGGAGTCAAACAAGGTACAGTTTTCAGTCTTATACTATTTGCTCTCTATCTTCATCAATTGTTGAAGGAGTTAAAATCCCGTCGAGCTGGCTGACGCAGAGGCACAACTAAGGCCAATGTTTTCTGTTACGCTGATGATCTAGTTCTGCTCACACCGACATTAGATTCTTTGAAAATGTTGATAGGAATATGTGAGAGCTATAATGCAGAATACAACCTTATTTTCAATCCAGCCAAATGTGAGGGATCTAGATCCCTCAGCTAGTTTTCCTAGTTTCTAGATTAGGCTAGTCACTCTAGACACTGAAGTTTTCAAAATAACATATGCTTGTTGGGTGTTGAATGAAAGCTTATGGTATGGACTATCATTTGGGAGTAGTTAGAGGTCTGTGATTACTCTGTAGAAAGAATTACAGAAATGTTCCTGTTTCTGTGAAATAGGACGAGGAGGTACTTGACTAAAACCGTTAGAGGTGGAGGGAGAGTGGAGTGAACGTTGCCTTTCCCCCCACATGGGAGACATCACGCCTTTTGTTTAGGCCTCCCCCTCCTTGTGACATCACAGGACACCCGAGGGAGACGGAGGCATATGATTGGTTTAGGCACGAGGAGCCGTGCCGGCTTCGAGCTGATTGGTCAAGACAAAGTAGGGAGGAGGTATGGGTATTTGAGTTTTCCTGCCCGCCAGGGAGTGAGTTTGAATTGGGCGGCCAAGGGAGGAAGAAGTGTCTGGTGGGGGTGGCACGCCGGCCACCTTCACCCCACGTTAATAGCTTCTCTCATCCAAATTACTCATCGAATATGGCACTCCTGCCATCAGGGGTTGTGTCAAGGCCCAATTGGGTGAATTAGGGCCAAGGATTTACGGAAGGAACAGTAAAAAGCTAAAGAGACAGTTGACAGTGTCCACCAATGAGGCAGCTGGCAGAGCCTCATGGTGTAACAGGTGGGTCGAGTATCCTGTCTAGTGGCAATGGACAATTGGTGTTGGGCAGTGTAAGTGAGTGTGATATTACAGGCCCATGTTGGACTTTGCATTCCACCAGGCTGCGTCAGTGTGGGGACGCCGCCGGTCATTGTCACCCCAGTGTAGAGCAAGGCGGGCTCTGGCTTGCTGGAGTTGTGGGCGATTCCTCAACCACGTGTGTATGCCCGGGGGGCCACCCCGGCCACCCGCCGCATGGTCCGGCCACATGGCCCGGCCACCCCACCCGCCTGCCCGCGCGCCGGCCACCCACCCAGGCCACCCGCGCGGCCAAACCCCACCCCCCTCTCAGCTCGGGAGGGGCGCTGTGGGCCACGCGGTGGCCACATGCCTTGGCCACTTTCCCGGGACAGCCTAGGGCCACATCTTGTCGACGCATGAGGAGTAAGCAAGCTAAGTGTTGTCAGCTAGTGTGGTAGTGTCTTGGGAAATGAGGAAAAAATAAGGGAAAGAGGGCAGTAGAAATTATAGGACTATTATCATTGTGTACACTGTGATGCATACCGGTGGAAATTCATGGTAAGAGTTGTCTCAGAGCCTCGCCAGGCTATGGAAGCAGCTGAGTGACAGCTGTCCGTAGGGTCCAGGTGATTGACGGGACCACACTGTAGTATCATAATGTATATATTACGTATGTATGACAAATTCGTCAACAAAACCCAGATGCGATTCATCAGTGCTTCGTTAGAGATGGACTGATAAAGGTGAGAAAAACCGCAGAGGGCAAAATGTTTACAATTACTAATGAAGAGAACCTCAACACTTTCCTCTCCCTATGTGGTTTGTCTCACCTTATTATCACTCCCAGTGAATTAACTTAATTAACCCCCTGTCAACTAGTGGGGCTAGGTATCCTAAGTCTCCTTGGTTCATTTTCTGACTTAATTTTTAACTTACTCTTAACTAGTCATTTACTGAAATTATTTAATTGAGTGCATTAATAGTTCTTCAGGTCTTATTAATTATACAGTCAAAACTGAACTATTTTTAGTTAATAATCATTAGCTTAAATTTGCCTATGTTTATTATTCAACTTTTCTTTGATTTCATTTATTACCTAAGTTGCCTAGCCTCGCCATGCTCCCTTACTCCATTGTACCCCTGGCTTTGCCTGCATCTCAAATTGCAAATTGTTACTTACAGTGTACCTGAGAGTACTTGTAAGCAATCTACCTCATTTTTCATTTTTGCTCAATTTGTTTTTGTATTGCTTAGTCTTGTTTATATTTTTGTTTTGTATTTCTATATCTTGTGTTTTGTATAGTCCATGTTTATATGTTTTTTCTTTAATCTCATTTATTACCTAGGTTGCCTAGCCTAGCCATACTCCCTTACTCCACTGTACCCCTGTAAGCCCCTTGTAAGCTACCTTTTTTTTTTTTGTTTTTTTGTTATTCATTTTATGTTTGTTTTGTACAGTATTGTGTACATATTTTTCCCTATTTTATAGCTTATTTCTACCTTGTAATTTGCCTTTCTTTCCTTGTTTTTCCTGCAATCAGCTTTTTTTATGCAGACAAGTATAGACCCAGAACTTAACCTCTTATCCACTATCTATGACAATAATCACTTTAATGATCTAAATTGCAGATATTTTGCAGCACATGATGTAAACAATGTATTAACTCATAATCACAATATCTCTGTAATCAATTTGAACATTAGATCCCTAGGTAAACACTTCGATGATGTTAGTGCCTTGATTGAAACTATTGACAACAAATTCTCTTTTATTATACTTACTGAAACATGGTTGAAAGAGGATACTACTCAACTCTTTAACATGCCTAACTACTCAGCAATTCACAACTGTCGTCAACTTCAGAGAGGTGGTGGCACTGCTCTTTACTACCACCAAGAACTAACATGCTTAAAAGAAATTAGAACTAGAGACTGCTATGGGGAGTATATCTTCGCCAGCTTCAGAGTTAAGGGTGCCGAGTCTGTCCTGTCTGTGGGTGCAGTTTATAGAATTCCTAACACTGATGTGTC
The DNA here is from genome assembly GCF_040958095.1 of Procambarus clarkii. NCBI lineage: Eukaryota > Metazoa > Arthropoda > Malacostraca > Decapoda > Cambaridae > Procambarus > Procambarus clarkii. The sequence continues at coordinate 1,020,172 of NW_027189163.1, forward strand.
CGAATTCAACTCAAACCTTAGAAATCTAATACTTGATTACAGACTGAACAAAAACCACCTAATTATCGCAGGGGACTTTAATATTGACCTCTGCGAGCCAGAACACCCTACTGCTGTTAGCTTCCTCAACTGTATGAATTCCTGCTTCCTCATACCCTTAATCACTAGACCTACTAGAATCACTGATAGTACTGCCACGACTCTAGATCACATCTGGACAAACATAACCTCTTCGCTTACTTCAGGTATAATCACCGATAGCACTACAGACCATTACCCCACATTTCTCTTAACTAACATTAGCAAACCACCTCTTGAGTCAAGAGAGATACGTTTTAGACTGCACAATGAAACTGCTATAGACAATTTTATAACTGCTGCTGATAATGTCAACTGGGAGTCCGAGTTAGGAAACATAGAAGACATCAACCTAGCAGTGCAATCTTTTCTTCAAAAACTCTTAGCCTTTATAATACCCACTGTCCTATGCTTACAAAACAAGTCACAACCAAAAGGCTTAACAATCCCTGGCTTACAAAGGGAATACTTAAATCTATTAATAAAAAACATGACCTTGAGAAGAAGTATAGGTTAGGAATTGTCTCCAAAGAAATCTCAAAGAATTACTCATTATTGCTATCTAAGATAATTAGACGAGCCAAAACTAAATACTACGTAGATAAATTTACCCAAATAAAGAGCAACATTAAACAAAATTGGAGCACAATTTCACAAATATTGGGATCAAAGAAGTCTTTAAATAACAAACCGACTCTCCTGTCTAATAACGATGGTCAGCTTTCAGCCTCTGATTCTGCTATTGAGTTCAATAGGTTCTTCTCTTCCATTGGTTCATCCCTTGCAAATGATATTCCATCTTCCAGTACTGACATTAATGACTATCTTACAGGTAACTATCCACAGTCTCTGTACCTAAAGCCTATTAATTCCACTGACGTCAATGAGATAATCCTTTTCCTTAAATCCAAGTCTGGTGCCCTTGAGGAGATACCAACTTTAATTTACAAAAAAACCTCCAGATCTTTAGCCCCTGCTAATGCTTTGCTCTTCAACAAGTCACTTGAACTCCAAACCTTTCCAGATATTCTAAAAAAAAGCAAGAGTAACGCCTGTCCACAAATGTGGTGATCTCACAGATGTTAACAACTACAGGCCTATATCAATCCTGCCAAACTTGTCAAAAAATTTTGAAAAACTAATCTATAAGCAGCTTTACTCATATCTAGCCAAACTCAATATACTTAGCCCTTGCCAATATGGCTTCAGACCCAAAAAAAGCACTAACGATGCACTTATTAGTATGCTTAACTCGATTCATACAGCTCTTGATAAAAATGAGTTCCCTGTTGGGTTATTTGTGGACCTGCGTAAAGCTTTTCATACTGTCAACCACCAAAACCTTCTTCTTAAATTACATCATTATGGAGTCAGAGGACACTCCCTACAATACCTCAAATCCTACCTTACTGACAGGCTCCAATATGTTTCTGTGAATAATACAATTTCTCCCACCCTACCCATCAACATTGGTGTTCCTCAGGGCAGCATACTTGGCCCTCTCCTCTTTTTCATCTACATTAATGACCTTCCTAATGCCTCCCAACACCTCAAACCAATTCTATTTGCTGACGACACAACCTTCATTTACTCCAGTCCTGACCCCCTTGCTCTAAATGCCACAGTAAATACTGAGCTAAATAAAGTCCATCTTTGGCTAACTGCCAACAAACTCACCCTTAACATTGACAAAACTTTCTATATTCTGTTTGGCAATAAATCCTCTAATCAAATAAATCTCAAAATAAACAATACCCAAATTTATAACAAATTAAATGGCAAATTCCTTGGCATTCTCATTGACCACAAGCTGAATTTCCAGGGACACATCTAAATATATCTAAAAAAAGTTTCAAAAACTGTGGGCATTCTTTCTAAGATCAGATATTATGTACCACGCCCTGCCCTGGTGACTCTCTATTACTCCTTTATCTATCCATATCTCAACTATGGTATTTGTGCTTGGGGCTCTACTACCCAAAATCACTTACGTCTTCTAATTACTCAACACAAAGCTGCTATTAGGACAATATCCAACTCTGGCCCCAGACATCACTCGGTACCCCTACTCAAATCTCTGAATATGTTAGACATTAAGTCACTACACATTCTCTCATGTGTATTATACATATATAAAACGCTAAACTATAATGCCAATCCTGATCTCAAAAGCTTCATAGAAGGTTGTAACAGAACCCATGAGCTCCACACCAGAAATAAATACAGTTTTGATATTCCTAGAGTACGACTTAATCAAACTAGAAATGCACTACAAATCAAGGGGCCCAGAATGTGGAATGACCTTCCCAACCATGTTAAAGACTGTACCTCTCTCAACCAGTTTAAGTTAAAAACGAAGCTATACCTAATAAATTCCCTGTAACCTACCATACCCTTCTATTGTCAACCAATGTCTGTTTTTTTTTTTTTAAAGAGCACTGTTTGTCGACATTATTGTATTTGTGCTGCTTTTTCATCTATGTTTTCATTTCTTGTTTTCATTCTACTCATTATGCTCAATTAGTATTAAGCTTGTCATTTAAGTTTATCATGCCCGAAACGCTTTGCGTAATAGTGGCTTTAGGCATTGTATGTACTAGCTCTAGCTATAGGTCAACCAATCTTTGTAAAAATTTATTGTATGTATGTACCTTACCTAAATATATAGTAGACTGACTAGAGTATGTAACCGGTCAGTGTAGAGATTTACCATATAAGTGATCCAGCCTGTCGATTCTATATAATCGTTCAGACTGGATTAATGCCATAGAGTACTGTAAAATTATAATCATTAGAGGTAAGCAGGCCCGGTTGCAGGGATGTCAATGGGGGGCCCCTGAGGTCTGTGTAGTTAGTTACATTTACTTGATGATATAATTTTCATTGATTATGTGAATGCCATTTCTATGTGTTCATTTGCATGTTTATGTACTGTGTTGTGTGGTAAGTCAGTAGATGTGATTGCTGACTGATTGCCTAATGATGTCATTAGCATGTGGGGTATGCTGACGGCATCATTATGTTGCAGGTTTGTGCAGTATTGTTATCAGTTTATACAATATTATTGCCCCAGGAACTGTGTTGAGGGTTTAAGGGACCTCTAGGATTATTCAGGGGAATTCACAGTACTTAATGAGAGCAGGCAATTGATGGGTTAATTGCCTTGCTGAGGTAAGTGTGTGGGTTCACAGTAGTCCTTTGCAACGGGTGCAAGATAAAGAGGGGGGGGGGCAGTAATATTCGTATACTCTTGTGTGTTTCACAACCGTGTGGGCACAGTAATTAGCGAGCTGCAGTAGCCGCAACCATATGTGGGCAGTGCTTTTATGATGTTGCATGCCATTGTAGTGTGACCTATGTAACGCTGGGGTGACCTATGTAACGCTGGGGTGACCTATGTAACGCTACTTTGTTTCTTTAAGTTGTGTTGAGGACTTAAGGATTCAGTGAGTTAATTAAGTAAGGGGTAATTAACTGGATAAGGGGTGCACACTTAGTATTGTGGAGTGAGTGAGGGCTGTTATGAGAGAAAACAGTGTTGAGCTTGAGTGAGATACGTCTCGGGAGCAATTAATTGTCCGTGTGACAACTAATTGACCACTCTAGCTAATTATGTAATTAGCCTTCTCATCATGAATTCACGTAGTGGGAGAGGATCTGTCAGAGTCTGTCAGTATTTGTGTTAACGTAATGTGCTCGAGACTAATTACCTTTCTGGGGTATAGCAATTAGTGGCTCAGGTTAATTAGTGGAGTAATTAACATTGGAGAGCTCCGATGACTTGGTAAATCGAGGTCATGGAGCTAGCATAAATCGTTGTATTAATCATATCCTGTCTGAGGACAGTGGATTAGTGGCACACCTTGTTAATTAGGGTAATTAACTCCTTTCCCGTGAATTCACAGTGTTTGATGAGACCTGCTTAGGCAGTGCGGAGTGAGACGTATTTATGGAGGATTAATTATTGGTCCTGGTGACAGTAAATTAATGGCTCAGAATTAATTAGGGAATTAATTAGGGTAATTAATACTCACTAGTAATTTTTTGACACAGACTGTTGAGAAGCTACCAAGTTAGGGTAGGCTTGGTTAACGTAACTCAATGGGGATGTAATTAGTGGTTCGTTTGACCTTAATTGAGAATTACTCACTGAATACTTGCTAGGAGTCAAGTGTGATGTAATATAAGTTTGAGTTATTGTTAACAAGAGAGACAAGTGTTAAAGATTAACGTAGAGTATCATCATGTTGTTGTCTAGTGTGAGACAATTGTTTGTGATTACCGTAGTACTTTGTTGCTGACTGCTGCAATCAGTCAATTAACGTAATTAATCACTTAAGGCAATTTCTTTTGGTTGTCGTCTGGTGACGAGAGTAGAGTCATCTAGGGATCTGTGGAGCAGTGTCCCAGAATCCCGCCTTGCCTGTCTTTGTTACTGTTTACAACAGTGCAACTTCTTGTAGGGAGTTGCAAAGAGTGTTCACACTGGGTTGTGATAGGGGGGGGGGTCACTATTGGACTACCCTCCTAGTTACGTGGGTCTCTCCTGGGGGGCGGGAGGTCCCCTAAGTTTGTGATGATAGTAGCTGTCAGGGAAAATGATACACTATTGTTTGCCTGCTTGTGTCTTTGTCTTCAGTGGATATCCTTCATTTGTTCAGTTAGTTCATGTTGTCAGCTCGAAGTGTCAGCAAGATGGAGCCTGCTGTCACTTCTCGAGGGGCTGTTGAATAGCTGTGTTGCAAATGCCACTTGATGTACAATAACGTAACCATTCGCTGTGGTGTAACTTAGTCTGTGATATTTTTCTTTGATTTGCAATATTGCGTCATCAGTGGGCACACCTGTGTTCAGGTTAGTTCAGTATGCAGCCTCACAGCAAGGGTTGCTATTTAGCTGTTTGTTATCGTGCCACTGGATGGACATTAATGTAACGTAAACTCAGTAATGTAGTAGTTAGTCTCTTGTTATTAATAAATTGTTATGTTATAGAAAACGTTCTTTGATGTCAACCCTTCAACCATATTATTCCACCATGTTTCTGCATATTATTAAATGTTGATGTGATCTTGATAAGGCGGCTGTTCTTGGGAATTCAAATTCCAATTCATAGCGCCACATCAAATATAAATATTTGATTGTGAGAACCCGTCGGTTACCCTTTATTAATTTTAACGTCCTGTTTAACTAGGAGGAGCCAGCGGCCTATTGTGGACAGGTTTTCACCCCTGGTGGTGGAGGCCTGGCGGTTTGCTCCCGCTTTTCCTTTTTCTATTGGACTCATGCTTAACTGCCGTGAGCAGCCTTTAAACTTGTAGTCCACCTCCTAAGGGAGGTAGGCGTAGAGAAAAATCTCACAACTGGTGCCAAACGTGGGGGCTGGCTATACAACCTGGGTTCGAGCCCATGAAGTGCAGTCTTATTGATTTTTAAAGTAACATAAGATATCGTTGCAGAATATTGTGGAACAGTATTGTTGGAGGTATGTTTTGTGCACGGTTGTCACACTTAGGTACACACACACCACACACAGTATGAAAGAGGTATTTCATGGTAGATATGGGGAAATCTGTCTGGCTTTTTGTGGCTGCTAGCTTGTGGACATTGACACACTCATTGGTGAGGGGTGTCAGCTCAGCATCAGGTGTCGTGGACACCCAGCCAGCGGGCAACAGTGGTTGCAAGAGTGCACTCAGGATCTGCCTGAGGTGCAAGACACCACCAACCTTAGGGTAGAAGAAGCTTCTAGAAGTGACCTCAAGTGGGAGAGGTCTTATTGGACGACACTGTAGTTGTCAAGGGTGTCATAGGAGTGTAGTTGTTATTACACAGTAGGATCTTAGTGGGAGGTCGCGCCACCAGAGTAGGATCCGAGTAGACTTTTTTTTTAAAAAGGGAGTAATTCATCTGTAGTTAGACAGGTGATGGAATTTCTTGCCAGAGTGGGGACTGTACAACCCCAGGAAGAATTCATGGTAGTCACTAGAGAGGTTGAGCAGAGGCTCCCGTTTGCAGAGGTGACAGCAAGGCCGAGTTCGAGCCTGAAGGTGAGAGCGCAACAAGTCAGTGCTGGCTCAAGTGCAGATTGCAAGGATGCAATCTCACACAGGGAAGGGAAGCCAAAGCCACCCTAGTGCACTTAACCCGGTGACAAGGTATGAAGGTAAAGATGCCTAGCTTGGCAGTTCTGAGAAAGACGATTCGATGGATGCATACATCGATCGCCTTTTGAAGAAAGGCTGCCAATGCAAGACGGCAAAGGTCATTTTGGTCTGGTGATTTTCCATGGTTCAGATCCCCAGCAGCACAATGATTTTGTTCTTTAAGGATTGCCTTGGTAAAGGGTTATAGTAGATCTGCAGAGGGAATGCTGATCACATTCCAAGTTAGATCCAGGGAGAAATAGACAAGAGAGTTTGACAGATGTCAAAAGTTTCGCTTGAGTCTTTGTTAAAGTAGCGAGACCTAGGAGAAGCAAGGGAGGGAACCCAGGCTCAGTAGGGGACCATAGGTACTTGTAGAAGAGGGTTTTCTCCCAGATAGTTCAGTCGGTAGAGCAAGACCGGCTGGTGTTGGGCAGTTGGACAGTGAGAGTGATCCTGTCAACTTGTTGCTAGGTCAGGTGGAGGACTGACAGTAAGTCCTTGGTAGGCTGAGCGGAGTGTAGAAGTGCTTCACCGGTAAGGCCACACCAATGTGTTGCTCGTGTGTCCAGTATGACACAGACCGAGGATGGAAATGGGAGGTTCAGTGATGGAAATGGTTGCGAGGTGTTGAACCGGCCAGGACCAGAGCTGGAGCCGAACATGTTGCCACTCCAAGGTCGGGCAGCACCACCAGGGTGATCCGGTGGTAGTGCACAGAGACCCTCAGGCCAGGGATGTATAGGAAACAGAGTTTCACACTCCACACTTGTTTAGCTAGTACACCTGTTGGGCAGGTGTGTGCAGAAAAACTAGCTGGTGTTTTGAATGTATTTTCCTTGCAGGAAAATATATTCTTTAGTGGGAGGTTGTGTGAGGGATCTAGATCCCTCAGCTAGTTTTCCTAGTTTCTAGATTAGGCTAGTCACTCTAGAAACTGAAGTTTTCAAAATAACATATGCTTGTTGGGTGTTGAATGAAAGCTTATGTTATGGTCTATCATTTGGGAGTAGTTAGAGGTCTGTGATTGCTCTGTACAGAGAATTACAGAAATTTTCCTGTTTCTGTGAAATAGGACGAGGAGGTACGTGACTAAAACCGTTAGAGGTGGGGGGAGAGTGGAGTGAACGTTGCCTTTCCCCCCACATGGGAGACATCACGCCTTTTGTTTAGGCCTCCCCCTCCTTGTGACATCACAGGACACCCGAGGGAGACGGAGGCATATGATTGGTTTAGGCACGAGGAGCCGTGCCGGCTTCGAGCTGATTGGTCAAGACAAAGTAGGGAGGAGGTATGGGTATTTGAGTTTTCCTGCCCGCCAGGGAGTGAGTTTGAATTGGGCGGCCAGAGGAGGAAGAAGTGTCTGGTGGAGGTGGCACGCCGGCCACCTCCACCCCACGTTAATAGCTTCTCTCGTCCAAATTACTCATCGAATATGGCACTCCTGCCATCAGGGGTTGTGTCAAGGCCCAATTGGGTGAATTAGGGCCAAGGATTTACGGAAGGAACAGTAAAAAGCTAAAGAGACAGTTGACAGTGTCCACCAATGAGGCAGCTGGCAGAGCCTCATGGTGTAACAGGTGGGTCGAGTATCCTGTCTAGTGGCAATGGACAATTGGTGTTGGGCAGTGTAAGTGAGTGTGATATTACAGGCCCATGTTGGACTTTGCATTCCACCAGGCTGCGTCAGTGTGGGGACGCCGCCGGTCATTGTCACCCCAGTGTAGAGCAAGGCGGGCTCTGGCTTGCTGGAGTTGTGGGCGATTCCTCAACCACATGTGTATGCCCGGGGGGCCACCCCAGCCACCCGCCACATGGTCCGGCCACATGGCCCAGCCACCCCACCCGCCTGCCCGCGCGCCGGCCACCCACCCAGGCCACCCGCGCGACCAAACCCCACCCCCCCTCTCAGCTCGGGAGGGGCGCTGTGGGCCACGCGGTGGCCACATGCCTTGGCCACTTTCCCGGGACAGCCTAGGGCTACATCATGTCAACGCATGAGGAGCAAGCAAGCTAAGTGTTGTCAGCTAGTGTGGTAGTGACTTGGGAAATGAGGAAAAAATAAGGGAATGAGGGCAGTAGAAATGATAGGACTATTATCATTGTGTACAGTGTGATGCATACCGGTGGAAATTCATGGTAAGAGTTGTCTCAGAGCCTCGCCAGGCTAGGGAAGCAGCTGAGTGACAGCTGTCCGTAGGGTCCAGGTGATTGAAAGGGCAGTACCTGGAGATGGATATTATACATGGGACCACACTGTAGTATCATAATGTATATATATAGTAGACTGACTAGAGTATGTAACCGGTCAGTGTAGAGATTTACCATATAAGTGATCCAGCCTGTCGATTCTATATAATCGTTCAGACTGGATTAATGCCATAGAGTACCGTAAAATTATAATCATTAGAGGTAAGCAGGCCCGGTTGCAGGGATGTCAATGGGGGGCCCCTGAGGTCTGTGTAGTTAGTTACATTTACTTGATATAATTTTCATTGATTATGTGAATGCCATTTCTATGTGTTCATTTGCATGTTTATGTACTGTGTTGTGTGGTAAGTCAGTAGATGTGATTGCTGACTGATTGCCTAATAATGTCATTACCATGTGGGGTATGCTGATGGCATCATTATGTTGCAGGTTTGTGCAGTATTGTTATCAGTTTATACGATATTATTGCCCCAGGAACTGTGTTGAGGGTTTAAGGGACCTCTAGGATTATTCAGGGGAATTCACAGTACTTAATGAGAGCAGGCAACTGATGGGTTAATTGCCTTGCTGAGGTAAGTGTGTGGGTTCACAGTAGTCCTTTGCAACGGGTGCAAGATAAAGAAGGGGGGGCAGAAAAATTCGTTGCTCTTGTGTGTTTCACAACCGTGTGTCATTATTGTGTGGGCACAGTAATTAGCGAGCTGCAGTAGCCGCAACCATATGTGGGCAGTGCTTTTATGATGTTGCATGCCATTGTAGTGTGACCTATGTAACGCTGGGGTTACTTTGTTTCTTTAAGTTGTGTTGATGACTTAAGGATTCAGTGTGTTAATTAAGGGGTAATTAACTGGATAAGGGGTGCACACTTAGTATTGTGGAGTTAGTGAGGGCTGTTATGAGAGAAAACAGTGTTGAGCTTGAGTGAGATACGTCTCGGGAGCAATTAATTGTCCGTGTGACAACTAATTGACCACTCTAGCTAATTATGTAATTAGCCTTCTCATCATGAATTCACGTAGTGGGAGAGGATCTGTCAGAGTCTGTTAGTATTTGTGTTAACGTAATATGCTCGAGACTAATTACCTTTCTGGGGTATAGCAATTAGTGGCTCAGGTTAATTAGTGGAGTAATTAACATTGGAGAGCTCCGATGACTCGGTAAAGCGAGGTCATGGAGTTAGCATAAATCGTTGTATTAATCATATCTTTCTGAGGACAGTGGATTAGTGGCACATCTTGTTAATTAGGGTAATTAACTCCTTTCCCGTGCATTCACAGTGTTTGATGTGACCTGCTTAGGCAGTGCGGAGTGAGACGTATTTATGGAGGATTAATTATCGGTCCTGGTGACAGTTAATTAATGGCTCAGAATTAATTAGGGAATTAATTAGGGTAATTAACACTCACTAGTAATTTTTTGACACAGACTGTTGAGAAGCTACCATGTTTGGGTAGGCTTAGTAAACGTAACTCAATGGGGGATGTATTTAGTGGTCCGTTTGACCTTAATTGAGAATTACTCACTGAATACTTGCTAGGAGTCAAATGTGATGTAATATAAGTTTGAGTTATTGTTAACAAGAGAGACAAGTGTTAAAGATTAACGTAGTGTATCATCATGTTGTTGTCTAGTGTGAGACAATTGTTTGTGATTACCGTAGTACTTTGTTGCTGACTGCTGCAATCAGTCAATTAACGTAATTAATTACTTAAGGCAATTTCTTTTGGTTGTCGTCTGGTGACGAGAGTAGAGTCATCTAGGGATCTGTGGAGCTGTGTTCCAGAATCCCGCCTTGCCTGTCTTTGTTACTGTTTACAACAGTGCAACTTCTTGTAGGGAGTTGCAAAGAGTGTTCACACTGGGTTGTGATAGGGGGGGGGGTCACTATTGGACTACCCTCCTAGTTACGTGGGTCTCTCCTGGGGGGCGGGAGGACCCCTAAGTTTGTGATTATAGTAGCTGTCAGGGAAACCAAGACACTATTGATTGCCTGCTTGTGTCTTTGTCTTCAGTGGATCCTTCATTTGTTCAGTTAGTTCATGTTGTCAGCCCGAAGTGTCAGCAAGATAGAGCCTGCTGTCAGTTCTCGAGGGGCTGTTGAATAGCTGTGTTGCAAATGCCACTTGATATACAATAACGTAACCATTCGCTGTGGTGTAACTTAATCTGTGATATTTTTCTTTGATTTGCAATATTGCGTCATCAGTGGGCACACCTGTGTTCAGGTTAGTTCAGTATGCAGCCTCACAGCAAGGGTTGCTATTTAGCTGTTTGTTATCGTGCCACTGGATTGACATTAACGTAACATAAACTCGGTAATGTAGTAGTTAGTCTTTTGTTATTAATAAATTGTTATGTTATAGAAAACGGTCTTTGATGTCAACCCTTCAACCATATTATTCCACCATGTTTCTGCATATTATTAAATGTTGATGTGATCTTGGTAAGGCGGCTGTTCTTGGGAATTCGAATTCCAATTCATAGCGCCACATCAAATATAAATATTTGATTGTGAGAACCCGTCGGTTACCCTTTATTAGTTTTAACGTCCTGTTTAACTAGGAGGAGCCAGCGGCCTATTGTGGACAGGTTTTCACCCCTGGTGGTGGAGGCCTGGCGGTTTGCTCCCACTTTTCCTTTTTCTATTGGACTCATGCTTAACTGCCGTGAGCAGCCTTTAAACTTGTAGTCCACCTCCTAAGGGAGGTAGGCGTAGAGAAAAATATCACACCAAATGTGCTATAGTTACCATTATCTCACACGATCCGTTTCATATTGATCCGAAATTAAAGTTACTGTGCAGAGAGATTTCTGAAAGGTTTTTTGAAAAGCATCTGGGTCATATCCTCTCCTCAAAGGGGCAACGTTAATTTTTCTTATGCTATTAGAGACCTAAAATTAAGAATGTCATTATGAGTGAATTCGATCAACTTGAAACACGGTCGAATTTTACAGTCAATGTCTGAGACCGCATGACTGTGATCTATGCCTGCATGACTTTGAACTATGCCCGCATGACTATGAACTATGCCCGCATGACTGGGATCTATGCCCGCATGACTGTGATCTATGTCCTCATGACTGTGATCTATGCCCGCATGACTGTGATCTATGTCCGCATGACTGTGATCTATGCCCGCATGACTGTGATCTATGTCCGCATGACTGTGATCTATGCCCGCATGATTGTGATATATGCCCGCATGACTGTGATCTATGTCCGCATGACTGTGATCTATGCCCGCATGACTGTGAACTATGCCACCTTCAAAGTGTTGATTTTGGTAACCTTAATTGCGAATGGAGAAAATGTTCAAGACGAATCTTGGGTGTTCATTGCATTGCACTCATTGCAATCTCATATCGGGCCTTATGTCCACATCCACACTTGAAGAAATTGTTTACAAAGGAATGGTATCCTTATGTCTGAAGGGAATCGCACATCCAGCAAACTCAATCAGTTCCTTTTTATTTATTATATTCACTGGCCGCTCCAACTATCCCAGAAGAACAAACTTAGTTGTCAGGTAATACAGCTTAAGAATGAGTGATACATATATATCATGGTGCAGCAGGTATACAGCATACAATAAAACAACTTGTCAGCAGAGAAAGCAGTGAGACCCACAGCTGGATAATTGTAATTTTGAAGGAACTGCTGCGACAAAGAGATGCCTTACTGCCAGGAATGTTGAGTTCTATGGAAGTCAGATCTATGTTGAATGAACTGTGTTGGGAGTGATTTTGATCCAGGTTTGCCCTAGAATCATATACATGGAGACTGCTGAGGGTGTCAATTCTTTTTTGTATAAAGCCATTGAATGATTAGTTTAAATTAATCTTTTAAACTTTATTCTCATTGTCAGACATTCATGTTATTGTTTTAACTCTTTCTTTAAGATAAATAGTTCACTGTAAACATATGTAAACTAACCAACTATATAAATGTACTAAACAGACATTCATTTACAATATTTTTTTAATGTATTGTTTGTAAGTGCATCTTGACCCTTCATCACGGCCGACAGAGACTACCCTGTATCCTGTTTGGTTAGGTGCAGCTTGGACCCTCTACCGTGACAGACAGACTTACATGTATTCTGTTTGGTTAGGTGCAGCTTGGGCCCTCTACCGTGACAGACAGACTTACATGTATTCTGTTTGGTTAAGTGCTGCTTGGACCCTCTACCGTGACAGACAGACTTACTTGTATTCTGTTTGGTTAAGTGCTGCTTGGACCCTCTACCGTGACAGACAGACTTACTTGTATTCTGTTTGGTTAGATACAGCTTGGACCCTTCACCGTGGGTACACTTGCACTCAATCAAGTAACCATAGGAGGTGTGTGTACCAAGCTTGGTGAAGCAGTTGTGATCTGTGGCAACAAACAAAACCAGTATTATGTAAATATATTGGGTAATGTTTTATGTTATTTGCTTACATATGCATTAATTGTGTTTTACATATTATGATTTCTATTTATTTTTAATTAGTTTCAATATTTTTAATTTTTGTTATTACTATTAATTTAATTATTATCATTATTTAAATTGCAATTATTTTTAATTTAATTATTATTATTATTTCTTTTTAACATTTCCATAAATTTTAATATAGTGGCAGTGTTTCGTGTAGATGTTACTGAATTCAGCAAACTTGTTCATGAAGAACTCTTCCAAATCCAAAGAAAATGTTTTGAACGAGACGAATGTCATCTATGTCTTTCCACGCTCACTTTGGGAATAGCAGCCCAACAATCTCTGTACATAGGCAAGACAGTATGACTATGGTGGTGCATTTTAGAATTTTTTGGGCAAGATAAGGCATGAAATTCCCGTTCATTGTCAAGAAAATTTCCCATAGACTTAGATATATTTTTTCCAACAGACGTTTCCTAAGTTTTTTAAATCGTATTACATAGACTTGGCATTTTCAAATTTTGGTGTAAGATGAAGTTTGAAAATATCAGTCTTAAGTGTAAACTACCTGTTGATTTCAATGTAAGTTTTCTTCCAGTAAACATTTCCTGCAAAATATAAATAGTACGACGTAGAGGACCCGTTTTCATTTTTTGGGAAGAGAGATGTGGTATGAAGTTCCTGTAGATTTATATACAAAATTCCCATAGCTTTAAAGGTAAACTTCCCAGCCCGTATACTTAAATGAAGATCTTAGGGTCAAGACTTAAATAGAGTTTTTAGGCCATACTCTGTAGAATTAAATTAATTTCCTAGGCCATCGAATGTAAACTACCTAGGTCATAGATTTAAATGTAAATTTTCTAGCTCATAGACTTTATTGCAAACTCTTCCAGTAGACTTAAAATTTAATCTCCACAATTTTCCTAGGCCATTGGCTTAAAAAGAAGTCCCCACAGAGTTCCAAAGTTTCCTATCAAAGATATTCGTCTCCGGGTTTACAATTAGTTTACTAACGGCGGACGTCTCAGTGACCCTGCACTAGAACAGTCACCTTACACCTGTCATCCATCACCTTACACCTGTCATCCACCCGTCACCACCACTACCGCTGCCGCCATTGCAAGCCAAGCACTAGTGTTAAGCTGATTCCTCTAGTTTCACTTTTCATTGTTTGTTATTGTTCAGTTTCCACGCTGCAATTCACCCGTTAGATGTCTGGAAAGGTATTCAACTAAAGGTTTCCTAACCTAACCTGACCTAACATCTGGATCAGATTGTAGGCAGGGGAAAGAAGAATTATTAACAATTAAAATCGCATTTACAAACATTCCTCTGGGCGGTGTGTGTTTACAGGGAATAAATCTCATAAGCACTTTCTCCAGCAGGGCAGCTCGAGGAAGAGAGACACAGACCGGAAGAGGCAGATAAAGAAAGGGAAAGAGACGGAGGAAGATATGATGACCAAACTACACTTCAGGACGAAACGAAACGTCGTCGTTTCTTCATTTACTGTTTCGTTTGGTCATTATATCTTCAGCCACGTTATTGTGACTCATCGTTTGCATAGGGAACTGTGGTGTTTGTGTGTTACTGAGGAAGTCTTGGTTGTAGGGTTGATGTAAAGTCATGACTTGGTTACTGACTTTAATACTTAATATGATTACATGACTAGTAGCTACCAAGCTTGGCGGGCGTCCTGTAAGCTCTATTGTTTACCTTCTCCTTCTGGCGTCTGCTCCGCCACACATAGAAAACGGATGGTACCATTTTCTGTGAACATGACATCCCTCCTTTTCTTTAAAAAGAATGAATACAGGATGTCTACCATGCTTGTAGCACAAAGCAAAGTTATTGACACAAAGTAAGTTATTAACATATCAAGAGTTACTGCATACATTTAACATTAATTAAGCACACAAAGAATTTAAACAACTTAATCTTTTCCACAAAGGATTTTAATGTTAAAAATACATATGCAATGTTAAACAAACATGAAAGAAACTGTACTACAAAGTTACAAAATATTGAATGAGATATCTGCATTATTCAAACAATATTAAATTTAGTTTAGCACAATAAGTAAATACTTTTCATTACATAGGAACACAATTAATCATCAAATCATGTAGGGCGTTTAACATGACGTTTAGGACGAGAGTCCTTAAATGCAATAACATCCCTTGATGAATTGTTTGTCGGGTTAAAACAATTTTTTTTCATTTTCTTTTGCACGACTCTGCACTTCATCATTTTCTACACTAGTTGGAATCACTTTGAAATAAGCCATATTACGTGTTATACTATGATCTCTATTACTAGCTGTTACCATAGTTCCTTTTACACTAATCACTTTATATGGTTTTGTATCATACGGCATATCTGACTTTCCCTCTTTTTTCTTTTTAACGAGAACAGTGTCACCAACCTTTATGAACTGTTCCTTTGCACGTTGATCATGAGCAATTTTCATTTTGCCCTTGGCTAGTGCATCCTTCTGAGCGAGACGTTTATCCGTTACCTCGGCTGGCATGACGGGTAGTGCGATTCTCATAGGACGTCCAAATAAAAGTTCGCCAGGCGACTTGCCCAGTGTTCCATGTGGTGTTGCACGGTAGTTCCTGAGAAAAGCATACATAGCTTGTTTCCAGGATCGTCCTTCGGCATGAGCACAGCGTACCGCTTTCATGAGAGGATGCATGAATCTCTCAGCTTCTCCATTTGCTTGAGGATGTAGTGGCATCACACGGCGGTGTTTGAATCCAATATGCTCAGAGAAGGTGACAAAGTCTTGTCCATTGAATGGAGGTCCATTGTCCGTCTTGACAACTTCAGGAATGCCAAAGTTTGAAAAGATCTTGTCGAGTTTCGGGATGACAGCCTTTGCAGATGTGGAAGTGATGATTTCTACTTCTGGATAACGTGAGTGATCATCAATGACTACCATCAAGTACTCTCCAGTTGGTAGCGGTCCGCAGAAGTCCATCGATACTTCCGTCCATGGTGCAGCAGGTAGTGGTGAAGGTTGTAGAGGTGTTGGTCTTGAAGTATCCACTGCAGCTTGGCAAGGGACACAGGCATCATGCATATCCTTTGCTTGACGATCAATGCCAGGAAACCACACCTTTTCTCGTAGCAGCTGTTTGGTCCTAACAAGACCTTGGTGTCCTTGATGTGCAAGCTTCAGAGCACGTTGCTGGAGAACAGCTGGAATAACGATACGAGTACCTCGCAGCACAGTGTCGCGTTGTTGCGTGACACTTAATTCTGTCTGGATGCGTTCAAGTGCTTTGAATGCATCTTGGTCAACTCCTGAGGGTGGGATGCGTGGAAACTTTTTCTTAGTCAATGCATCCACTGTTGCTTGCAGAGTTGGGTCCTCTAGGGTTGCAGTACGGATTTCATCAAGAGTAAGAGCCTTAGGGACTGCATCACAGGTTACAGAGTGTACATATTCCTCGGCAACTTGCTGATGCTTGGTGATGGTGAAACTGTTGGCAGGATGTCGACTGATGTAATCAGCGGGATTGCCTGCACCCGGCTTGTATTTCACCGTAAAGTTGTATGGTTGCAGACGAAGAGCCCATCTCTCAATGCGAGCTGGTGGTTTGGACTTTGGATTATTGAAGATGGTCTCCAACGGTTTGTGGTCAGTGACTATCGTGGTGAAGGGCGCATCAAGCAGATACACATTGAAGTGTTCACAGCCCCATACAAGAGCAAGAGCTTCCTTCTCTGTCTGACTGTATCGTTGCTCAACATCTGTGAGAGAACGGCTGGCGTAGGCAATTACTACTCGGGAATCTGGTTGACCAGGTTTGTGTTGGGCTAAAACAGCACCTAAACCAACAGGACTAGCATCCACCGTTAACTCAGTGTCCATTGATGGATCAAAGTATGCAGCAGTCGCATTCTCTACTAGTGCATCTTTCACAGCATCAAATGCATTTTGCTCGATATCGCTCCAGTACCATGATGCATTTTTCTTCAGGAGCTCACGTAGAGGCTTCGTAATGGTAGCAAAATCTGGAATGAAGCGAGAACAGTAGTTTGCCATTCCCAGAAAACTATGTACTTCAGTGGACGTTGAAGGAGGTGCAGCATTCTTGATATATGCAACTTTCTTAGGATCTGGAGACAGACCTTTGTCACTAAGTACATATCCAAAGAATTCAATTTTATGTTGATTGAACTCACACTTTGCTCGGCTTAACGTCAGATTCTTTTCTCGTAAGCGTTGCAATGTTGCACGAAGAGTTTTGTCGTGTTCAGCTTGGGTACGGCCATAAACAATGATGTCATCAGACATGTTGTCAGCATTAGGTATGTCTTGCAATACCTGGCTGATGATGTGCTGGAATACCTCGGCAGCACTGTTGATACCAAAACTCAGGCGCTTGTACCTATACAGACCTCGATGTGTCGTAAACGTTGTGATGAAGCGACTCTCATCATCAAGTTCAAGCTGATGATAGCTCTTGTTTAAATCTAACTTGCTGAATACAGTTGCACCATTCAAGCGGTAGATCATATCATCTACAGTGGGTGTAGGATGGCGTTCACGCATTATTGCCTTGTTGGGAACACGCATGTCCACACAAATGCGTATCTCATCTGGATTCTTCGGCTTTAGTGGAGTGACAATTGGGCTTACCCATGGTGTTGGGCCTGTTACTGGTTCAATGATATCTAGTTCTATCAGCCTATCCAGTTCGGCATCGACTTTCTTGCGAATATGGAATGGTTGTCGGCGATGTGGTTGGGCAACTGGAATTACATCTGGGTTGATATGCAGATGTACTTTGCTATCAGTATAACAACCTATGGATTTAAATCGATCAGAAAATTCAGCAACAATACCATCAACATTGTTTGCAGATTCCACTGCTACAGCATTAGAAAGCTGAAATAGCCCCAATTTGGTTGAAGTCTTGTAACTGAGTAAAGACTCCTTTGCATTCCTAACAACATGGAATGTAGTAATGAGCATTGCATTCTTTGACTTAATCTCTGCAGTGAAAGTTCCAATCACTGGCAAGGCTACCTTTGAAGCATAGGCAGTGGCTTTGCCATTATAGTTCTCAAGCTTTGGGAACTGTTTTTTAAATTTTTCATAGTGGCACTCAGCAATGGTGTCAATGTTTGATCCAGTGTCAATGAGAACCTTGAGACAAATACCAGCAATGTATACACATGTCTCTGGGTTGTTTGGAAGATCATTCCATTCTGTGATTGCTTGTACTCCATAAGTATAATCACATTCACTGTCATCTGAGACTGGTTGTAATGAAATGTTGTCTTGTACATTATTAACATTCTGGATATGAGGTGCAATATTGTGTTTACCACCTCGACCCCTATGACCTGATCCTCGTACAGTACTTTTATTCATTGACTGTGGTTTCTTTAGTGCGGAACGACACATAGCACCAAAATGACCTAGTTTTCCACACTCATAGCACTTCTTACCTTGAGCAGGACAAACATTATCTTGGTGTGGGTAGTCTCCTCCACAATTGTAACATTTATTGTTGACACCCTCTGATGTGGGTCGTTGTGACTGCTTGAGCCTTGTTCCTTGACCCCAGTTGTGACGTGGTTCTCGGCTAAATGTACTGTTAGGTTTGCCATGATATCTTCTTTGATCACGGTGTCCTCCCTGAACTTTACATACCTCATCACTGTTAGTAACAGTGGCAGAACCGTTATTGGCACTGCACTCCATGACACGAGCATCACGTGCAGCATCTTCCATTCGACGAGCAATATCCAGTATCTTGGTAAGAGAACTGTCATCATCAACAAGTTCTAGAGCTCTTCGACGAAGACGTGTAGATGTGCATGATTCAATTATTTGCTGTTTGATTTCTTTGTCAACATCAGCAAACTCACAATGGGCTGCTAAACCCTGCAGACGTGTGTGGTATTGATCCACAGTTTCATTAGAGAGTTGTTTTGCTCTCCTGAAATGCATAATTTCCATAGCAGTATTTTGCCTTGGTTTGAAATGCTCTGTTAGTTTGGCTTTGGCAGTGTCATAATCTTTGGCACCACCAGTGTCTTTCAGTGTGTCAAAGATGTCACAAACTCTATCACCTGCATAATGAAGTAGAAAGGCACGCTTTCTTTCAGCACTTTTGATGTCAGAAACTATCAACAAATTTTCAAACTTTTTAAGCCATTTGACCCACCTCTGTGACAGGTTTGTCTGGTCACAG
The DNA here is from genome assembly GCF_040958095.1 of Procambarus clarkii. NCBI lineage: Eukaryota > Metazoa > Arthropoda > Malacostraca > Decapoda > Cambaridae > Procambarus > Procambarus clarkii. The sequence continues at coordinate 1,039,240 of NW_027189163.1, forward strand.
TCAGGATCAAATGCAGGAAACTGAGGTATATTTGCCATTTTTACTGAATAAATGTAACTTATCACTTAAATGTTCCTCAGAATATTAAACACTTACTACACTGAATATGTTAGTCAAGAATTCACTGTAATTACTTTAATTTTGCAAAGCACACAAGCATTTTAATGCAAAAGTTCACAACAGTGCACAATATAGCAGCAACTGACTTCTTACCTAGCCCTTGTGTACATGTGTTGTTCCTACTCACAGCAGCAGCACAGCAGTTGGCACAGCAGTCGGTACAGCAGTCAGTTCAGTGTGATGAATTTTGTAGCACGAAGCGTCGTTTCGTAACCAAAACATCAGGTTTTGTACACATCAAAGCGTCGTTTCGTACACAACGTCGGCAGATTCCTCAGTACAGTTTCTTCAGCACAGCTTAGGTAGCACACAGCTTGGGTAGCACACAGCATCGGTTAGCACACAGCATCGTTTAGCACAAAGCATTGGTTAGCACACAGCATCGGTTAGCATACAGCATCGGGTATGGCGCTCACAGCTTCTCTTCCTCCTCCAGGCAGCATGCTTCTCCCTTGTGTTTGAAACTGAACAAATACCTGCGTTCACATCCCATCCTCGTCGCCAATGTGGTGTTTGTGTGTTACTGAGGAAGTCTTGGTTGTAGGGTTGATGTAAAGTCATGACTTGGTTACTGACTTTAATACTTAATATGATTACATGACTAGTAGCTACCAAGCTTGGCGGGCGTCCTGTACGCTCTATTGTTTACCTTCTCCTTCTGGCGTCTGCTCCGCCACACATAGAAAACGGATGGTACCATTTTCTGTGAACATGACAGGAACCAGAGAGAGATGACGGAGGTAAGAGTATGAGTAATTATTACCAGGTGCACCCCATGGTAATTCCCTTCCCGCCAAACACACACCGAAACTACGACGTTGGTGCAACGTTTGAACAAGTTTTAACACCTCCTAACCAGTTATAACAACCAATATAGCAAGCTGTAACAACGTTCTAATACGTCATAAAAACGTTAAGCCAAGATGTAACAACTTTATTACAAGTTGTAACAAGCGGAAAATAGAGACAGTTTCGGTTTCTGTTTCCAGGGTTATAACCTTTGCATTCCTTCATCTCCCATACAAAAGTATGGGAGATGTATTGTAAAGCACTTATATGCGTTGAATAGGAAAAATGCAGAGAATGATTCATATTCTAGGTAGGAACTTAAGACGTGTATATTAGTCTACATAATATACACTACATAATATTAGATAATTAGTAAACATTGCGCTAACTTTCCCTTTCACTTAAAAATTATGCATTCATTGTCTCACAAGAAATTATTTTGCTAAAGTTTCTCAACTGACTGTAGAAAAGGTTTGCATCAGGTTTTGTCACAACCAAAAACTGGAATAGATATTTAAATCTTTTCGTTCGTTATATTACAAAGGGTTTTTAGCACTGTTATTTGTCACCATATATGAAATACACTTAGTAACAAGTCTTAATATTTTGTTTGTGAATAATTTTATGCAAATAGCAAAGGACGTGTAATAATTTTTTTTGAAGGGTTCTGTAATATTTTTCTCAACTGTTTGGCGGGTGATTTCACAGAAACTTCCCTAAGTTTGAGGATATGGCCCAGCCAATATTCATTGGTAGTTGCAAGAAAATCGTGCAATATCTGCCATATCTACTTGTGGAACAATCATTGACACCATTTTACTCAAAATTGTCAGTGTACGTCTTTTAAAATTCGAATTTTTTATATATACTAAGCAATTTCAATTTTATTTTTAATTTTAAAATAACAAATTATATTTTGAGTTACCTTGTGAGGATATGCTTCCTAATGGCACAAATTTATGCCTGCTCCTATTGTTTATGGTTGCTTGTATGTGTGCTTGCATGGCACAACTTCGTTATTAGTCATCCACTGTGTGTCAAGTTTGGTCTGAAGAGTCTAAAGAGGTCATCAGGTTTGACCTGGGTCATATAGTCCTGTTGCAATTGAGTAAACAGATGAACGGTATCAGGCCTGGTGTACCTTTACACAGGAGGAGTAAGTTTTGGTGGATACTGTGGTGGGAGGAGCAGAGATGGGCCCTTTCTCCTCTAAACCATTGGGTTCTAACCACAATCCCTCTTTTCCCCCTTCTGAGACAATTTCGCTTTTCGCTGGATGATGTGGAAACCAAACAACGACTCTGGCAGAGGAATAGGTGTGCGTGCCAATCAGATACGTTTACAGAAAAGGCGGGAATGCCTAGCTTCTGCCATTGGTCAACAGGGGACGCTATCACGGTATCCTGGAGAGCATGTGGGTGTCATGCCTCAAGGCGTCATTCAGACTCCAGATTTCAAGAAGAGAGGACGCTGCCACACCAGAGCTCAGGGTCAGCTAATTCTCACCTAAGGCTGGGGTAGAAGTGCTCTTTTGTAACTGTTAAATCAGTCAGACCCGTATCACTGATAGATTTTTTGGTGTGTTTGGATTATATTAAGGATTACTGCAAATTACGTCGCAAACAACGGTTCGAGGATAAGCCGTGACCACTCGGTGTTCCTGAAGAGACAATACTAGCAGTGTGAAAGACCTGGAAAAGACACATGTGATTTCATTGAGCTAAACCGATGTGAGAGGGAAACCTCAGTTGTCTGGCAAGAGCCAGCGGTGTACTCACGGGATCCTAATATAATAAGTAACTGTGGTCAGAATAAGTGTCACGTGTCCTCACGTAGTGAGTTCACGTGACTTAGTGACGAGTGACGAACACATGTGTCTTAGAGCAAGTGATTGCCTATGTACCAGTGAAGAATCATTAGCGACAATCGCTGTGAGGAGATCTAAGAGCAATGTTAAAGACTTGATGGTGTTGAAACTCGTGAAAGTTCGTATAATCAGAGTCGAGGGGAGAGTGCAGCTTCTCGCCCAGGACAGAGCGTGCTCGCACATGCCAAGTCAAACCCGTCATGCGATGTGTGTGTGTGTGTGTAGGAGAGTGGATGTGTGTAGGAGAGTGGGTGGGTGTAGGAGAGTGGGTGTGTGTAGGAGAGTGGGTGGGTGTAGGAGAATGGGTGGGTGTAGGAGAGTGGGTGTGTGTAGGAGAGTGGGTGGGTGTAGGAGAATGGGTGGGTGTAGGAGAGTGGGTGGGTGTAGGAGAGTGGGTGGGTGTAGGAGAGTGGGTGGGTGTAGGAGAGTGGGTCCAAAGTGACCCAGGAGTCATGACGGACAATAATTAATGTGGAAGTTTCAGGACTATGCTGGAGCTCATTATGGTCGGTGTCTGCTGACTGGTCAGCTCGTGTGGTGAAATCAAGTTACTCCTGTGACGTGGAAGGAAAAATGGGCATCCTGAAGTGTAGAAATTCATCTGATGCAGTTTGAGGTGGGGCTAAATCGACTTTGTGCGGATTCAAGGTCGGGATCCCTCGCTGACGAAGGAGATATTCTTATCAGCATAACTCACCACCAGAGTAACAACAGCCTGCTTGTCGTCTGAGGCCACCTATATCATCGTCGGGGAGAATGAATGTCAGTGTATTAAGGAGTAATTGAATGTAAAACGGGCCCATATCTCTTTTTGTAATATTTTAGGGATAAGTAATCACCCAATCTCTGATGGATCAACCAGAGTATATCTTGCGACGTGCTTCCTCTGTGCTGGGATCTATTGAGATTGTGAAGAGTCAAACTGTCATCTCGGTGTGGGTGACAGGTTTTAACATTTGAAGGTGGTGTCGCACCACTGTGGAGTGACCGATGTGTGTGTGCCTCACTAGCCTCACATCTTGTCCGCAGAGTCTCGACATCTCATGTCATGTCACATATTTACATATTTCTTCTCTGCCCATGATTCTAAACTATTCATCAATATTAGCCAAGCATCTAATATTTATTCACATGTCTATATTTCCCTTGACCTCTCAGTTGGGTCTGGTTTGCTGAATACTTCTCACAGGGGGTAGACTCGTTTTTCAAGCTACCTGGGATCATAGAACCGCTCTCGCACAAGACTCACATATATGACTTATTGCTTATAGTCAATATTTTGCTTATGAATTAGTATATATGTGGTATATTCCCAGCTATATTTTTTTCAAGGCCCCAACTCTTCCTCACGTACCAATTTACGTTTCACAGTACCCGTCCATCGCCGTAGACAGCATAATACAGATCAGCTACATCCTATTGAAGGTTCGTAGTTTTGTTTTGAGAAATATTAGTTGTTCTTAGTAAATTATAATAAGCACTATAATTTATTACATAAAATAAAAGTGCTTCACCAATCAAAATTATATACAGTAGTTTGTGCTATAAAGATCTTTAATGAATGTATTGTTGGTACGTCAACAGAAAACGATATTACGTTGAAATGTCTATGGAGTAAACTACTGCAAACAGGATGGTATAGTGTCAACTACCAACTGTAGGATGGGTATAGGGGTCCACTTCCACCTGTTAGGTGGGTAAGGGGTCCATACCACTTGTAGGATGAGTCTGGGCCCATCAACTGCCCATAAGATGGGTATAGGGACCACTTTCATCCACAGGATATCCATGGGGTGCACTACTGCCCACTGGATGGGTATATGTTCCACTTCCACCCAAAGGATGTGTGTGGCATCTACTATACCGCCCACAGGATGGGTATGGGGTCCACAATTACCCACAGGATGAAAATTTTGTCTACTACCACCCACAGGATGGGTATGGCCTCCATTGCCGCCCGCAGCGTGAAAATAGGGTCCTGTACTGTCCACGGAGTGGGTATATGCTTAACTACTACCGACATTATGAGTATATCGTCTACTACAGCCCACAGGATGGGTATGGGGTTAACTACCACCCATAGGACGCATATGGGGTAAATTACCGCCCTTAGGGTGGGTACTGGGTCCATTACCGCCCACAGGATGGGTATGGTTCCCACTGCCGCCCACACGATAAGTATGGTGTCCACTAACGCCCAAAGGATGGGTATGGCCTCCACTGTCACATACAGGATGAGTATAGGACCCAGTACCGCCCACAGGTTGGGCATGGGTTCATTACACCCCACAATATGCTAATGGAGTCAAGTACCGCCCATAGGATAAGTATGGGGTCCACTACCGCCCACAGGATGTGTTTGGGGACCACTATCATCCTCAGGAAGGTTCACTACCGCCGACAGGATGGCTTTGGGGACCACTAACTTCCACGGGATGGGTATGGGGGGGGTCGACTTCCGCCCACAGGGTAGGTATGGGGGTCATGGCCATCCACAGGATGGGTATATGCGCCACTACCGCCCACAAAATGAGTATGGGGTCCACTACCGCCTACAAGATGGGTATGAGGTCCATTAGCGCCCACATGATGGGTATTGGGTCAACAACCACTCACAGGATGGGTATGGGGTGGGGGCACTACTACCCCCCAGGATGGGTATGGGGTCACTACCACCCACAGGATTGATATGGGGTCCAATACCGCCCACAGGATGGGCATTGGGTCCAATATCAAACACAGGATGGGTATGGGGTCCATTATCGCCCACAGGTAATGGGGTAATGAGCAAGGGGTCCTCTACCACCATCAGGATGAGTATTTTGGGTCCACTACTGCCCATAGGATGGGTATATGGGATTTATAATTATAATAAGCACTGTTAGTTTATTATTATTTATTAGGTAAATTATTACTACTTAATTATTATAATTTAGTACCTAATTTCATCTTCATAGTTTCCTACTCTCTGATTTAAAATTGCTCTGTATCTAGTGTTACCCCAATCTCCCAATCTTTATACTTAATCCAATCAACTTTACCATTGTGATCATTGCTGTCTTCTTATATGTGCTAGCAATATGCTGTATTGTGCCTATTAATCTTTGTTCAATTATTATTCAAACTGTCAATGCAATCCATCTATGTGATTTAATATACATTCAAATCTCTATCATCTCATTTTTTTCTTGCAATGTACCTGTTATCAATTTACAAATTTCGCTAGTGTTTACCTACTTAAAATTTTCTGTAAGATTAAGGACCTGCCCGAAATGCTGCACTTACTAGTGCCTTTACAAGAATGTAATCACTATGCTATGTATCCTTACAATCCCAATGTACCTTCCTGTATATATATCTATATAAATAAAAATGGAAATGTTCGTTTGTTCAAAATCGCTAATCTCCGAAAGCTCTTCACCGATTGCTTTGAAATTTTCACACAACGTTCCATTCACATCCGGCCAGGTTTATATATATATATATACTACATAGATGTCACGTCTGTGACGGTAAAAAGCATGCTTTTTCGGAAAAACTGTGTTTTTCATGTGAGGAAAATTTTCGAAACCTCTTTTCCGATTGCTTTGAAATTTTGACACAAAGTTGCATTCGAATAAGTACGTCTTTTTATATATCTACTATATTCATGCCTCACCTGTGACAGGATAAAACATGCTTTTTAGAAAAAACCCATCATCTGTTGGATGTAAGAGCAACACACGCTGTAATCTTTGAAAGTTCTTCACCAATTGCTTCGATATTTTGACATAACGTTGCGTTCGAATAGGAGCGTGGTTTTATATACCTACTATATAGATACCGCCACTGTGACAGGCAAAAACATGCGTTTTTGAAAAACAGCGCCATCTGTTGCACATAATAGCAATACGCACGCTTTACTGAATATGTCACGAATTCCACTTCAATGTTTCCGATTGCATTAATAAATTTTATTTTCATAGATTTCGATTTATTAATTTTTTTTTTGAATTATTTTGTGTGATATTGATTTGGAAATGAGCTGTGTTGTTTACCATACCGTTCATTTCGTAAATATAAGTATAGATACCACACCTGTGACAGGTAAAACTATGCTTTTTCTTGAAAAACAGTGCCATCTGTTGCATGTAAGAGCAACACACATACTATACTAAATATCTTTAATTCCATTTCAATGTTTCTGATTGCATTGATAAATTGAATTTTCCTAGATTTTTATTTATTTTCATCTTGATTTAATTATTTTGTGGGAATTGCATTGGAATTGAGCTGTGTTGTTTACCATACAGTTCATTTCGTGAGTATAGTTTATTTATATATTTTTTCATATTTTCATTTAATTTTTTAACTGTTTTTCTTATATTTCAGTGATGGGAACATCAGATTACTTGATGTTCCCAATTCTCTGATGGGAACATCAGACCATTTGGGAAGGCATTGGACGAGGGAGTGGGGAATGGTGGGGATGATGAGGGGACAGAAGTGGGAGATGTTAGGGAGTACGAGGGGGTAATGGTGGGGAAGGACAAGGGAAGGGGGAGTTTGGGATGGTGGGGACGAGGGGATGGGGGGGGGGAAGGAGAATGGTGGGGAGGACAAAGGGACTGGGGTGTGGGGCATGATGGGAAGGAAGAGGGGATGGTGGATTGGCTAGCGACCTAAAATAAACTATACTCACGAAATGAACGGTATGGTAAACAACACAGCTCAATTCCAACAGAATTCACACAAAATAATTATATCAAAATGAAAATAAATCAAAACCCTATGAAAATTCAATTAAAAAGTGAAATCAGAAACATTGAAATGGAATTGAAACATATTTAGTATAGCATGTGTGTTGCTCTTACATGCAACAGATGGTGCTGCTTTTCAAGAAAAACATAGTTTTACCTGTTACAGGTGTGGCATATATACTTATACTTATAAAATGAATGGTATGGTAAACAACACAGCTGAATTCCAACAAAATATCACACAAAATAATAAAAAAATAATAAAATAATTCAAATTCTATAAAAATAAAATTTGTCATTGCAATTGGAAACATTGAAATGAAATTGTAACATATTTTGTATTGCGAATGTTGCTCCTACAAGCAACAGATGGCGCTGTTAAAAAAAACATGTTTTTACCTGTCATGGGTGTGATATCTATATAGTAGGTATATAAAAACACGTGCATTCGAATGGATCGTTGTGTCTAAATTTCAAAGTAATCGGTGAAGAACTTTCGAAGATTACATCGTGTGTTGCTCTCACATTCAACAGAGGGCGCTGTTTTTCAAAAAAAGTATGTTTTTTCCTGTCAAATGTGAGGCATGAATATAGTAGATATAAAAAAGATTCGCCAATTCGAATGCAACGTTGTGTCAAAATTTCAAAGCAATCGGTAAAGAGGTTTCGAAGATTTCCCCCTCATGAAAAACACAGTATTCCAAAAAAGCATGTGCTTCCCCGTCACAGACGTGACATCTATATAGCATGTACATAAAAACGTGCTCGGATGCGAATGGAACGTTGTGTGAAAATTTAAAAGAATTTCAGTGAAAGAACTTTCGGAGATTAGCGATTTTGAACAAACGAACATTTCCATTTTTATTTGTATAGATTTACTAGCAGTACCCGGCCACACGTTGCTGTGGCTCAGAAACGCATGTGCGTTGCTGAGCCACAGTAACCTACCGAGTCCTCCCCACCATCTCCTCGGCCTCCCAACCGTTCCTCACTCCACTGTCCCCTCGTCCTCCCCACCATTCCCATCTCCCCACCATCTGCACTACCCTCATCACCACCACCTTCACCAGCATCTTCACCACCATCTTCACCACCATCTTCACCACCATCTTCACCACCACCTTCACAGCCCTACTTCCAGTATTCCTAAATTTTAAATCCATTTCCCTTCCCTCTATCACTGATGGTTCTTAAGTCTTCTGGACAGAGCTCTCCTCCTCGCACTATTTTACTGCTCCACAACTATATATATATCTATATAAATAAAAATGGAAAAGTTCGTTTGTTCAAAATCGCTAATCTCCGAAAGTTCTTTCACCGAAATTCTTTTAAATTTTCGCACAACGTTCCATTCGCATCCGAGCACGTTTTTATATACATGCTATATATTTTTTTTTTTTTTTCTTTTTAGCAGGGATAATCCTGCGCGGGCCCTAAGCCTCTGGCTGGCCCACTAAGTGATGCTTGTTTCTGTTTTACCTGGGCGGAGGATGAGTATGTATGACTCGTATGGTCGCTTCAGTAAGATGTTGCCATATGTGTTTAACAACTTCCTCTGCTCTGTTGAATCGAAGGTGAAATCTTAACGGGCTTGTAACTGTGCACTGCGTTAGGTAATGTTCCAGTGGTCTGTCGGGCATTTCTCCACAGTGTTGACATTTCCTCTCACCTTCCGGAACCCGTAAGCCTATTTCCCATGCACATGGGTATCCAAGCCTGATGCGATGTAAGTGCACTTCTGTTGTTCTACTGCCTCCGTTCATCAAACTAAGTGGTTCGTAGTTGGTTGAATTCTTGTACCAACCCGCAGATCCTGATGTTGCAACTGCTGTGTTGTGGTCACTGTACATCTTTCGCATTGCTCTGTTTCGAATCACTTTCTTCATCTGGGAGAGACTCTGTGGTATGTAAATGTCTACACTCCTCCTCTTAATAGCAAGTTTTGCAGCGTCGTCTGCAATGTCATTACCTAATAGTCCCACATGACTTGGCACCCAGTCGATAAGTACCCGTCGGCCTTGTCGTTTGAGTGTGTGCATGAATGATAAGACATTGGTGATCAGATGGATGTTATCACATAGGTGTTCCTGTTGCAAGGTTTCAATGGCGGTTCTCGAATCTGTATGGATGATGACATGCTGTCGGTGTTCAGCAAGAGCATGTTCCAAAGCCTTTTGAATGGCTAGCATCTCAGTCTGTAAAGTCGAACACCCATTTGAAAGCCTCCAACTATATACAGAGTTTCCTGCGTTAACTGCAGCTCCGGTTTCTTGTCCCTGCTGGTCTACTGACCCATCCGTGAAGTAAGTGAAGCTGTCGGATGCCATGTTTGCTTCTATATGCATCTGTGCAAAGTGACGGAGCAGATGAGGATGTGTCTGGTTCTTCTTCCCGTCAAGAGCCATATTCTGAAAGTCTGCTGGCAGAGATTCCCAAGGGGCTTGTATAACAAAGTCTGCATGTATGTCGTCGATACCCCTCCCAGTGACTGTGTTTGACATATCGAATGTATCGATGGCGTTTATCGCACAATGGGTCCACCTGTTGCCATTGGAGGCTCTTCTGTCCAGAGTTAGTGCTCCAGTGATCATATCTTTAAGTGAACTGATTCTAGGTCTAGTCAATATCTTGGTCAGCATGCACGCAGCAATCCCCTTTACCCTTATTTCAATCGACGTTAGCTTTGTCTCTAGTCTTAGGTTCAGGATTTTAGTCCATCTGGGAGCACCTGTTATGACCCGCAATGCATCATTTTGAAGAACCTCAACGTTCGCCTACTGACCAGGAGAAAGAGTGAGTAAGGTAGGTGCTGCATAATCAACCAGGGAACGAACGGCGTGTATGTAAAACATTCTCAACACTCTGTGTCCCGCTCCTAGACGGGGCCCTGTGATTGCTCTCATTATATTTATTCGTGACTTTGCTTTCTCCTTTAGATATTGAATTTGCTTATGGAATGTCATTTTAAAATCAATCCACACTCCGAGATATCGATATTGTGTAACCCACTGAAGGTTAATGTCCTGAATGCGTAGGTGCCTGTCTGGAGCCTTGCCACCGAGTCTCATCGCCTTAGACTTCTGTGCAGATATTTTTAGCCCTAAAACACTGCATTCAGATGTCACTTGATCTAAAGCACCTTGAGCTTTATGTAGAAGTGAAGGACCCGTAATGACTAATGCTAGATCATCAGCATAGCTTAGCAATGTAACACCTTCTGTAAAGGTCATGGTAACAAGGTTTTCCATAAGGATGTTAAAAAGACTAGGACTGAGGACTCCTCCTTTGGAGTCCCATTCTCGTGCAAGTGGTAGTCCGACACTTGTCCTTGCAACTTTACTCTGGCATACCTGTGACTTAGGTAATCTTGAATCCATGCTAGCATTTTCCCCCTCACACCTTTTTTAACTAAGGTGTGTAGTATTGCCGGCGGGCTTGCAAGTTCAAACGCTTTCTCCAGATCAAGGAAGACCACTATAGCTGGACCCGAGTTAACTGTTCCTAGTAATGTCGCTATGCAGTTTGCAGTACCTACTCCTCTAGTGAAGCCAAATATGTGTTTATGAAGGTCTCCAGTCTTCCACAGTAGCCTATTTAAGACCATCCGTTCAGCAGTTTTACTAACGCATGATGTTAATGATATGGGTCTGTAATTGCCAGGTTCATTCGGCTTAGGAATCGGGATGATGTCTGCTTTCTTCCAAGAGGGCGGTAGTTTGCCTTGCTGCCAAGACGCATTGACGACGTCCAATATCCCTCGGTCTCCAGCAGGACCTGCATGTGTGATCATTGAGTATGTAATGTTATCAGCACCTGGTGCAGTGTCCTTACCACCTTTTTTGGCTCTGCTTAGTTCCTGTTCGGTAAAGGGACAGTCACATTCGTCATTTATAGCTATGCCCTCATGAATGACTGTCATCCTCTCTTGTTTTAAGTGTTCTTGCTGCCTTCGGACCATTGCAGGAAGCTGATATGAAGCTGTTCTTTCTGCAAATTGGAGAGCAAGTCTCTCAGCCTCCTGCAATGGTTGAATACATGCCTGTGGCCGGGCTGGTCGACCTGATATAGTTTTAATCTGACCCCATATCTTGCCAAGACTACTATGTTCATTTAGAGTTTGACACCACTCAAACCATCTTGCCTCCTTTACTTCTCTAGAAACTCGCCTTGCTTCAGATATCACCGCTCGTAGCAGAGTTCTTCCTTCTGGTGTGGGGTTTCTCTTTAGATGTTTTCTGAAGATATTGACTCTGTGGTTCTGTTCTTTAACGTCATTACTATAGAACCAATAGTTCTTTCGTTTTGTGTTACCTGCGATAATGATTGGAATAGCTGTGTTCGCAGCAGCTGCAACGGCTTCCTGCAGATCGGTCTCGTGAATGTTCAAATCCTCAGGTGGCGTGTACGTTGCATACCATTTTTCAAGTTCTTCCTGGTATACATTCCAATTGGCCTTTCCTAAATTCCACCGAGGCTGCGCAGGTGGTGTAGGAGGTCGTGCCAGGTCGAGTGTCGTGACAGTAGCATAGTGGTCACTGGTGATCACCGGGTCTACTTCCCACTTCGCCTGTTGCTGGAGTGCTGTTGAGATGAATGTAAGATCAAGGGAACCTCCTAGAATGTGAGTGGGTTCCCCAGTGTTGAGAAGTGTAATTTCAGGTACTTCTCGCAGAGCTGCAGCTAAATGGCGCCCATCTGCATTGGCTGGCCCAGTTGCACCTAACTCTGCATGATGAGCATTAAAATCTCCAGCAATAATTAAATTTTCCTGCGTGGCCAAGGCAAGCACTGCCTCTGCTTCCAGTTTACGTCTAGGGGGCTTGTAGACGTTGTATATGAGGAGCTCAAAATTAGCCATATTCACTGTAACTGCTAATACCTCTACTCCATCCTCACATGAAACCGAGTCTATTTTCTTGCTGGGTATGGTGTTTCTGACTAGGGTCATTAATCCTCGTAGTCTCCCCTGCTCATACGGTAGAACATAGTGCTGATATCCAGCTAATCTGAAGGATTTCGTGGCCGGGAAAAGAGTTTCTTCCAAAACGATTATATCTGCTTTCGTGCCGATTGCAGCCTCCTGAAGTGTGTGTTTTTTATTTCCAAGACCTTGTATGTTCCACTGCAGAATTCGTAATGGCCAGACGACGGGTTCGGTTGGTGTCGCTTGTTCTACTAGAACTCCTCCTCGGAATCGACCTCTATATTCTCCGCCTCGCAAGTCGTGTCGCTGCAAATCGGACTGCATTGATAGTTCGTGGTCATCCCCGACGTTGTTGGAATCTGTGCATAACTGTGGTCCATCGCTATGTTGTTGGAAGTGCAGCAGGTCGGACTGCATTGATTGTCCGTGGTCAACCCCGGCATTGTCGGAATCTGTGCAGAACTGTGGTCCATCACTTTGTTGTTGATATTGCTGCAAGTCGGACGGCATTGATTGCTCGCAGCCGTTTCTTGTGTTGGCGGAACCTGCGCATCTCTGCTGTTCAATACGTCTTTGTTGGCGTTGCTGCAGATCAGACTGCATTGGCTGTTGTTGTCTGTCTCCTGTGTTGGAAGATTCTGTTGATCGTGGGTGGTCACTGCTTCTTGCAGTTGCGTTTGTGAATGTTGATGTTCCGGTGTCTTGACTAGCCGACTGTTGTCGGTAGTCAGTATGTCCAAGTTGCGTTGTTTGTCCTCTTGTGCTCCATCCTGTCGGAGACTGTCTATTTCTCGTGTAACTGTGGTCTGCTGCACGATCTTGTCCATTATCACACAAGTGATGTCTTGAGTCTGTTGTTGTGAGGCGTTCTGCGTCATCTGTAGGCAATTGATAATGGTCTCTGCCATGATCTTCACGATGGTTTTCAGCTGGACCTCGGTAAAACTGTATAGGTGGGGAGTAGATTCCGAAAGTAAGTGTTTTCTGCTCTTTTGCATTTGCTGTACTTCTGCAACACTTTCGTGTAATGTCTGATTCGGAAGTGACAGATTCGGGAAATTTTGCTCCGTGAGAGCGGGTGGCTGTTGTGGCTGTGCACGAGTGTTCCAGACGTTGGTGTTGGGGTATGTACTGCTGGTCAGTGTGTTGACCACACACTCTGGTTGTGCTCTGCACTTTGAGCTCTGGTTGTTCTTTTTCCATCGCTGTTACTACTCCATATGCTGTAGGAAAGTGGTCGGTCTGCATTATCTTGAATTTCGGAAGAAGTGCAGAGGCTGGTGAAGTCTGGTGTGAGACTGGTGGTGTCCTCCCCTGTCCCATACTGCTGTCCTGCGGCTGGGCTGTGGAGAGAGGAACAATGGCCGACATTGGCTGGCGTGAAACCGGTGGTGTCCTCTCCTGACTCATACTGTCGTCCCTCCTGACTCATACTGACTGTGTTGCGGACAGAGAAGCATTGACTGACACTGGCTGGTGTGTGACTGACGCTGTCCTCTCTAGGTCCATTACGTCCGCTGTCTTGCTGGTAGAAGCAAGTGGTAAAGCCTCGATAGCAGTTTTCTTTGGGGCCTGCTGCACATCGGTCCACCGTCCTTCCTCGTCCGAAAGCTGCTTCCATTCCCTCTTGCGCTGAGCCTTCCCCATGGCTCTCTTCACGTAGTGAGAACCGACTCAAACCACCGGAGCAGCAGGCGACACGTCCTCACTGCACGGTAGCTCAGGAGCAACTCCCACTATCAACTGGCTGGTCAACAGTGGCCATAAGATACAGCTTACGCCATCTGCATGCTATATAGATGTCACGTCTGTGACGGGAAAGCACATGCTTTTTTGGATTACTGTGTTTTCATGTGAGGGGAATTTTCGAAACCTCTTTATCGACTGCTTTGAAATTTTGACACAACGTTGCATTCGAATAGGCGAATGATTTTATATACCTAGTATATACATGTCTCACATTTGACAGGAAAAAACATACTTTTTTTGAAAAACAGCGCCATCTATTGAATGTAAGAGCAAGAGAGAGAGAGAGAGAGAGAGAGAGAGAGAGAGAGAGAGAGAGAGGGGAGAGAGAGAGAGGGGAGAGAGAGGGGAGAGAGAGGGGAGAGAGGGAGGGAAGAGAGAGAGAGGGGAGAGAGAGAGAGAGGGGAGAGAGAGAGAGAGAGAGGAGAGAGAGAGAGAGGGGAGAGAGAGAGAGAGAGGGGAGAGAGAGAGAGAGAGAGAGAGAGAGAGAGAGAGAGAGAGAGAGAGAGAGAGAGAGAGAGAGAGAGAGAGAGAGAGAGAGAGAGAGAGAGAGAGAGAGAGAGAGAGAGAGAGAGAGAGAGAGAGAGAGAAGAGAGAAAGAGAGAAAGAGAGAAAGAGAGAAAGAGAGAAAGAGAGAAAGAGAAAGAGAAAGAGAGAGAGAGAGAGAGAGAAAGAGAAAGAAAGAGAGAAAGAGAGAGAGAGAGAGAGGGGGGCAGGAGAGAGAGAGAGAGAGAGGGGGGCAGGAGAGAGAGAAAGAGAGAAAGATTGAGAAAGAGAGAAAGAGAGAGAGAAGGGGGGAGGAGAGAGAGAAAGAGAGAAAGAGAGAGTTAAACAAAAGAACAGTTAAAAAAAAACGAAATGAAAAAATAAAAAATATACTATACTTACGAAATGAAAAGTATGATAAACAACACAGCTCAATTCCAATGCAATGTCACACAAAATAATTAAATCAAAATGAAAATTAATCGAAATCTATGAAAATTCAATTTATCAATGCAATCGGAAACATTGAAATGGAATCAAAACATATTTTATACAACTTGTGTTGCTATTACGTGCAACAGATGACGCCGTTTTTCAAGCAAAGCATGTTTTTACCTGTCACAGGTGTGGCATATATATCGTAGGTACATCAAAACACACGCGAATTCGAAAGGAACGTTGTGTCAAAATTCAAAGCAATCGGTAAAGAGGTTTCGAAGATTTCCCTCACATGAAAAACACATGACAATCACAGTTTTTCAAAAAAATGCAAGTTTTTTCTGTCACAGACGTGATATTTATATAGTATGTATATAAAATCCTGCTCGGATGCGAATGGAACGTTGTGTGAAAATTTCAAGCAATCGGTGAGAAACTTTCGGAAATTAGCGATTTTCAACAAAGGAACATTTACAATTTTATTTATATAGATATAGTTGTGGAGCAGTAATATAGTGCGAGGAGGAGAGCTCTGTCCAGAAGACTTAAGAACCATCAGTGATAGAGGGAAGGGAAATGGATTTAAAATTTAGGAATACTGGAAGTAGGGCTGTGAAGGTGGTGGTGAAGATGGTGGTGAAGATGGTGGTGAAGATGGTGGTGAAGATGGTGGTGCAGAGGGTCGTGCAGATGGTGGGGAGATGGGAATCGTGGGGAGGACGAGGGGACAGTGGAGTGGGGAATGGTTGGGAGGCCGAGGAGATGGGAGAGGGGGAAATGGTGGGGAGGACTGGGAAGGTTGCTGTGGGTCAGCAACGCACATGCGTTACTGAGCCACAGCAACGCGTGGCCGGGTACTGCTAGTACATAAATAAGTAAACAAATAAATAAATAAATCTATATAAATAAAAATGGAAATGTTCGTTTGTTCAGAATCGCTAATCTCCGAAAGTTCTTCACTGATTGGTTTGAAATTTTTACATAACTTTCCATTCGCATCCGAGCAGGTTTTTTATATACAAACTGTATAGGTGTCACGTCTGTGACGGGGAAAAACATGCTTTTTTGAAAGACTGTGTTTTTCATGTGTTTTTTATGTAAAGGAAATCTTTGGAACCTCTTTACCGATTGCATTGAAATTTTGACACAACGTTGCATTTGAAGAGGCAAGTGTTTTTATATACATACTATATACATGTCTCACATGTGAACGGAAAAACATTATGAGAAGGATTAAGACTGAGGAGGACAGATTGAGGCTTCAAGAAGACCTGGACAGGCTGCAGGAATGATCGTGAGTGTGCACTTACCTAGTTGTGCTTGCGGGGGTTGAGCTCTGGCTCTTTGGTCCCGTCTCTCAACCGTCAATCAACAGGTGTACAGGTTCCTGAGCCTATTGGGCTCTGTCATATCTACACTTGAAACTGTGTATGGAGTCAGCCTCCACCACATTACTTTCTAATGCATTCCATTTGTCAACCACTCTGACACTAAAAAAGTTCTTTCTAATATCTCTGTGGCCCATTTGGGCACTCAGTTTCCACCTGTGTCCCCTAGTGCGTGGGCCCTTTGTGTTAAATAGCCTGTCTTTATCTACCCTGTCGATTCCCTTTAGAATCTTGAATGTGGTGATCATGTCCCCCCCTAACTCTTTTGTCTTCCAACGAAGTGAGGTTTAATTCCCATAGTCTCTCCGCGTAGCTCATACCTCTCAGGTCGGGTACTAGTCTGGTGTCAAACCTTTGAACCTTTTCCAGTTTAGTCTTATGCTTGACTAGATATGGACTCCATGCTGGAGCCGCATACTCCAGGATTGGTCTGACATATATGGTATATAATGTTCTGAAAGATTCCTTACACAAGTTTATAAAGGCCGTTCTTATGTTAGCCAACTTGGCATATGTCGCTAATGTTATCCTCTTGATATGAGGTTCAGGGGACAGATCTGGCCTGCTAACAACCCCCAGGTCTTTCTCTCTCTCTGACTCTTGAAGTATCTCATCTCCCAAGAGTCGCCAGTGGGACTCCACTGGCGACTTCACGCCATTCTGAGATCTCTCCCCTCACTGTAACTCTCTGCTTCCTATTGCTTAGGTACTTCGTAATCCACTGGAGCGCCCTACCAGTTACTCGTGCCTGTTTTTCCAGCTTATGCATCAACCATTTATGGGGTACTGTGTCAAAGGCTTTCCGACAGTACAAAAAAATGCAGTCCGCCCATCCTTCTCTTTCCTGCTTAATCTTTGTCACCTGATCGTAGAATTCTATCAAGCCTGTAAGGGAAGATTTACCCTTCTTGAACCCCTGTTGATGGGTTGTCACGAAGTCTCTTCTCTCCAGATGTGTTACTAGGTTTTTTCTCACAATCTTCTCCATCACCTGGCATGGTATACAAGTTAAGGACACTGGCCTGTAGTTCAGTGCCTCTTGTCTGTCACCCTTTTTGTATATTGGTACTACATTAGCAGTCTTCCATATTTCTGGTAGGTCTCCCTTTTCCAGTGACCTACTATACACTATGGAGAGTGCAAGCAAAGTGCTCCTGCACACTCTTTCAATACCCATGGTGAGATTCCGTCCGGCCCAACAGCTTTTCTCACATCCAGCTCCAATAGGTGCTTCTTGACCTCACCTCTTGTAATTTCGAACCTTTCCAAGGTCACCTGGTTTCCTGCCACCTTTCCTAGCGCCGTGACTTTTCCCTGTTCTATTGTAAAACCTCCTGGAACCTTTTGTTGAGTTCTTCACACACCTCTTTGTCATTCTCTGTGTACCTGTCCTCGCCCACCCTAAGTTTCATCACCTGTTGCTTCACTGTTGTCTTCCTCCTGTTGTGACTGTGTAGTAACTTTGGTTCGGTCTTGGCTTTATTAGCTATATCATTTTCATACCTTTTCTCAGCTGCTCTTCTCACACTAACATACTCGTTCCTGGTTCTCTGGTATCTCTCTCTACTTTCTGGTGTTCTGTTATTACGGAAGTTCCTCCATGCTCTTTTGTTCAGCTCCTTTGCTTTCATACATTCCCTATTAAACCACGGATTCTTCCTTTGCTTCTCTGTTTTTTCCTGTCGGTCTGGGACAAACCTGTTTACAGCCTCCTGACATTTTTGGGTGACATAGTCCATCATGTCTTGTACGGACTTGGTTCAGAGTTCTGTGTCCCAATGTATATCCCATAGGAATTTATTCATCTCCTCATAGATTGTCTTTCGGTACGCCAGCCCTTTGTTTCCCAGTTCTTTTTTTGGGGTGATAATTCCTAGCTCAACCAGGTACTCAAAGCTCAATACACTATGATCACTCATTCCCAAGGGGGCTTCCAACTTAACTTCCCTTATATCCGACTCATTTAGGGTAAATATCAATACAAGCAAGGCTGGTTTATCCCCTCCTCTCATTCTTGTCGGTCCCGTGTCGTGTTGACTTAGAAAGTTTCTTGTTGCCACATCCAGCAGCTTAGCTCTCCATGTGTCCGGGCCTTCATGAGGGTCTCTGTTCCCCCAATCTATCTTCCCATGGGTGAAGTCGCTTATGATTAGTAGGCTGGATCCGTTCCTGCTAGCCACAGAAGCTGCTCTCTCTATTATATTGATGGTGGCCAAGTTGTTTCTATCATATTCCTGTCTGGGTCTTCTGTCATTCGGTGGGGGGTTATATATGACTACTACTATAATTTTCTGTCCTCCAGTTGCTATGGTGCCTGATATGTAGTCACTGAAACCTCACAGTTCTGAATTACCATCTCTTCGAAACTCCAACCTTCTTTTATTAGCAAAGCTACACCACCTCCTCCACTCCCTTCTCTCTCTTTCCTCACTACATAGTAGCCCTGTGGAAACACTGCATTTGTTATGGCTTTCGTTAGCTTTGTTTCTGTGAGTGTTATTATGTCTGGGTTTTCTTCTAGTGCCCATTCTCCCAGTTCACTTGTTTTATTTGTAATCCCATCTATGTTAGTATACATTGCCTTGAAGCTCACTTTCTTCTGTTCATATTCATGTCCCTTTCTTGGCGAGCATTCTGCTGGTGTGGGAAGCTGTTCCGTGACTGAGAAGATCTGTGAGGTGGTTTGCAGGGTCTCAGAGGATTTTGGGGTGGGGGTGGGGGTTTAAGGGAAGGGAGGACAGATAGGGTGTGGGTTAAGGAGATAGGGGGGACATGGAGGATACGGGGTGTGGGGGAGGAGGGATAGGGATGAAGGGGGAGGGGGAGACAGGGGAGGAAAGGTGGGAGGGGGGACATGACGGGAATGGGGAAGGGGTGACAGGGTCAGAATGGGGTGGGGGGGGGGGGAGGATTGGGTGGGGGCAGGTAGGGTGAGGGGAAGGGAGGGTTTATATGCAGAGGGGGGTGGTGGTGTTGCCCTCCCCTCTGGTGTTGCTGGGATGCTGGTCTTGGGTTCCCCTCTTGTCTCTGGGACTGTTGTGTGGGGGGCTGCGCTTTCCTGGTTTGCTCCTTTCTCCCTGTGCTACCTCCTTGCCTCTGCTGCCCTGGATCTCTCCTCCTTCGTCCTGTCCCGCTGCAGGAATACTTTTTTGTATCCCTCCACATGCTGCAGACGACTGTTCCTTTCGAGAATATCCTCCTTCGTGGTTTCGTTTGTAAACACCACCTTTACAAGTCGGTTTCTGTCCTTGTTGTACCAGCCCAACCTGAAAACCTTCTCAATGTTTTGTTCAGCCCCTTCCATCTGTAACCCCTTAAGTAGCCCATGTACTCCCTCTCTATCCTTGCTATTCCATTCTTGCCTGTTGCATCCTTCCTGTTCTTTGATGCCTACAACTACCACTGATATTTTTCTCTCCAGCAGCTGAATGGTGCACCTTGCTGCTTCCTGTGAGGTAGCAGCTTACATGGCTACCTCCCTCACTGTGGCCATTGCTTCTGAGCTCTTTTTCAGTATGTCCGCAAATGTTTCAGGTACAGAGGCATTTCCTTCCAATGTAACATTCCCACCTTCGCTTTGGATGATATTCTGATGCTCGGTCTCTTTATTTTTCTATGTGAGGTATTTGATCTCCTCCCTTCCTGATGTCAGCTCACTTTGCAGGTTGTTAATTGTAATCCTAATTTCATGCATCTCCCTCCTGAATTCCTCCAGAACTTGGGTTAACATTTCCTTTGGTTGGTCACTCTGGCTGTTTCCTGTGTCCCTGTTGCGTCCTCCTGCCATTTTGCCCCTTGTCAAGAGAGAGAGAGCAAGAGAGAGAGAGAGAGAGAGAGAGAGAGAGAGAGAGAGAGAGAGAGCAAGAGAGAGAGAGAGCACGAGAGCAAGAGAGAGTGAGAGCAAGAGACAGAGAGAGAGCAAGAGAGAGAGAGAGCAAGAGAGAGAGAGAGAGCAAGAGAGAGAGAGAGAATGTGCACTGGTGATGCCACTAGCTCCACTTTGGTTTCTTCGCACTATCGCTAGTGATATGACTATGGTATGTTGCACCCTGCTAGCTACACAGTGCGAGAGGCCAAATACTATGATCTAGCCTCTATACTCCTTCAATGTCCCGAGAAATTGACGAATTTCTGCAGACCTCACTAATCTTGTGTCTCCCCTACCGTCGTTGGCCAAATACTGTGTGTGTGTATTCACCTAGTTGTGTTTGCGGGGGTTGAGCTTTGCTCTTTCGGTTCGCCTCTCAACTGTCGATCAACTGTTAACTAACTACTTTTTTTTCCACACCACAAACACACACACACACCCCAGGAAGCAGCCCGACAGCTGACTAACTCCCAGGTACCTATTTACTGCTAGGTAACAGGGGCATTCTGGGTGAAAGAAACATTGCCCATTTGTTTCTGCCTTGTGTGGGAATCGAACCCGCGCCACAGAATTACGAGTCCTGTGCGCTATCCACCAGACTACGGGGCCCCAGGCAGTGTGTGTGTGCGTGCGAGCGTGCGTGTGTGTGTGTACTCACCTCACCTAATTGTATTCACCTAATTGTGCTTGCGGGGGTTGAGCTTTGGCTCTTTGGTCCCACCTCTCAACTGTCAATCAACTGGTGTACAGATTCCTGAGCCTACTGGGCTCTATCATATCTACATTTGAAACTGTGTATGGAGTCAGCCACATCACTTCCTAGTGCATTCCATTTACCAACTTCTCTGACACTGAAAAAGTTCTTTCTAATGTCTCTGTGGCTCATTTGGATATTCAGCTTCCACCTGTGTCCCCTTGTTCGCATCCCTCCAGTGTTGAATAGTTCATCTTTGTTTACCTGGTCGATTCCCCTGAGGATTTTGTAGGTAGTGATCATGTCCCCCCTTACTCTTCTGTCTTCCAGTGTCGTAAGGTGCATTTCACGCAGCCTTTCCTCATAACTCGTACATCTTAGTTCTGGGACTAGTCTAGTAGCATACCTTTGAACTTTTTTCAGCTTTGTCTTGTGCTTGACAAGGTACGGGTTCCATACTGGGGCCGCATACTCCAGGATTGGTCTTACATATGCGGTGTACAAGATTCTGAATGATTCCTTACTCAGGTTCCTGAACGCCGTTCTCATGTTAGCCAGCCTCGCATATGCCGCAGACGTTATTCTCTTTATGTGGACTTCAGGAGACAGGTTTGGTGTGATATCAACTCCTAGATCTTTCTCTCTGTCTGTTTCATTAGGTACTTCATCTCCTATTCTGTATCCTGTGTCTGGCCTCCTGTTTCCACTGCCTAGTTTCATTACTTTGCATTTACTCGGGTTGAACTTCAACAGCCATTTGTTGGACCATTCACTCAGTCTATCTAGGTCATCTTGTAGCCTCTTACTATCATCCTCTGTTTCAATCCTCCTCATAATTTTTGCATCGTCGGCAAACATTGAGAGGAACGAATCTATACCCTCTGAGAGATCATTTACATATACCAGAAACAGTATAGGTCCACGGACTGACCCCTGCGGGACTCCACTTGTAACGTCTCGCCAATCTGAGACCTCACCCCTCACACAGACTCGTTGTCTCCTGTTGCTTAGGTACTCTTCTATCCACCGGAGTACCTTCCCTTTCACTCCAGCCTGCATCTCCAACTTTTGCACTAGCCTCTTGTGTGGCACTGTATCAAAGGCTTTCTGACAATCCAAAAATATGCAGTCTGCCCACCCTTCTTTTTCTTGCCTTATTTTTGTTGCCTGGTCGTAGAATTCAAGTAACCCTGTGAGGCAGGACCTGCCATCCCTTAACCCATGTTGATGCTGTGTTACAAAGTTCCTTAGCTCCAGATGTTCCACTAATTTTTTTTCGCACAATCTTCTCTATCAGCTTGCATGATATGCAGGTTAGGGACACTGGCCTGTAGTTCAGTGCCTCTTGTCTATCCCCTTTCTTGTATATCGGGACTACGTTAGCTGCTTTCCAAATATCTGGCAGTTCCCCTGTTGGCAGTGATTTATTATACACTATGGAGAGTGATAGGTGCAGTTCTCTTGCTCCTTCCTTTAGAACCCAAGGGGAGAGTCCATCTGGGCCTATAGCCTTTGTCACATCCAACTTTAGTAAACCCTTCCTTACTTCCCCGCTGGTAATCTCAAAGTCTTCCAGTGGTTCCTGATTAGCTATTCCCTCACTTATCTCTGGAATTTCTCCTTGCTCTAAGGTGAAGACCTCCTGGAATTTCTTATTCAGTTCCTCAAACACTTCCTTGTCATGTGTAGTGAATCCTTCTGCCCCTATCCTTAATTTCATAACCTGTTCCTTTACTGTTGTTTTTCTCCTGATGTGGCTATGCAACAATTTAGGCTGAGTCTTTGCCTTGCTTGCGATGTCATTTTTGTATTGTCTTTCTGCCTCTCTTCTCAACCTGACATATTCATTCCTGGCATTCTGGTATCTTTCTCTGCTCTCCAGTGTCCTGTTTTTTCTATAGTTTCTCCATGCCCTTTTACTTTGCTGCTTAGCTAGCCTACATCTCTGATTAAACCATGGGTTTCTCATCTTCATTTCTCTGTTTTCCTTTTGGATTGGGACAAACTTGTTTGCTGCGTCCTTACACTTCTGCGTGATGTAATCCATCATATCTTCAGCCGTCTTTTTCCTGAGCTCTGTTTCCCATGCTATATCTGTTAGGAATTTTCTTATCCCCTCATAGTTTCCCTTTCGGTATGCTAACCTTTTGGTTTCGGTA